>NC_143023.1:12117500-12250000 GCF_057628025.1 Oncorhynchus mykiss
ATTATGGGAAATGCATCATCCTAATCAATCTGAAATGGCTTTCCCTTTCCTATGCATTTTCATTTCCAAATACTAAGAGAAAAAGCCCAAACAAATTAAACAGAAACTTGCTTTGGCATGCTAGACGGAAGGGGAAATATCGAATGCAATTTCTGAGAAGACGGACAGACAGACTGACAGACAGACAGGTCTTATCGTGGATGCAGCAGCTGTCAGGAACAGCCCAGGTGACAGAAAGGCATCATCTCATCAGCCTTCCCACAGCCTGTCAATCCTGCACAATGGACTGATTGACATATCCCTTATATACACCACTACAGCAACCTTCCCACAGCCTGTCAATCCTGCACAATGGACTGATTGACATATCCCTTATATACACCACTACAGCAACCTTCCCACAGCCTGTCAATCCTGCACAATGGACTGATTGACATATCCCTTATATACACCACTACAGCAACCTTCCCACAGCCTGTCAATCATGCACAATGGACTGATTGACATATCCCTTACTGTATATACGGCAACCTTCCTTTAAGCCGACCTTAAAACAACACTATTTCAGTATGAGAGTATTTCTTTCCTTCCTCAACTCGACATCGGAGAGATGAACATTTGCTTTCATGCTTCACTCCTAAACTGAAAAGGAAGTTAAATGAGAGAGAGAGAAAGAGAGAGAGAGAGAGAGAGAGAGAGAGAGAGAGAGAGAAGAAGGAAGGAGATGTAATGAGAGTGTTTACAGGAGGTTCCTGTCCATCGGTGAAAGGCAGTCTGCTCATTAAGCTATAGGGAGAACAGAGAAGGCAGTCTGCTCATTAAGCTATAGGGAGAACATAGAAGGCAGTCTGCTCATTAATCTATAGGGAGAACAGAGAAGGCAGTCCGCTCATTAAACTATAGGGAGAACAGAGAAGGCAGTATGCTCATTAATCTATAGGGAGAACAGAGAAGGCAGTATGCTCATTAATCTATAGGGAGAACAGAGAAGGCAGTCTGCTCATTAATCTATAGGAAGAACAGAGAAGGCAGTCTGCTCATTAATCTATAGGGAGAACAGAGAAGGCAGTCTGCTCATTAATCTATAGGGAGAACAGAGAAGGCAGTCTGCTCATTAATCTATAGGGAGAACAGAGAAGGCAGTCTGCTCATTCATCTATAGGTAGAACAGAGAAGGCAGTATGCTCATTCATCTATAGTGAGAACAGAGAAGGCAGTCTGCTCATTCATCTATAGTGAGAACAGAGAAGGCAGTCTGCTCATTCATCTATAGTGAGAACAGAGAAGGCAGTCTGCTCATTCATCTATAGTGAGAACAGAGAAGGCAGTCTGCTCATTCATCTATAATGAGAAGTGTGTGTGATGATCGAGCCACTGGTCTGGATCTTTCTGCATGGATTCATGAGTTTCTCTGTGGGACACACACACTTCTGATGATATTGTGGTTCCCAGATTGCCACAAAACACATGGCTAACAGTGACAGACAGTCCTTTCTGGAGCTCTGTCCTCCATCCCCCCCTGTCCCTCATTCCTCTCTGACACAATAACATTATGGACCGATTTTATACATATCTAATATACTCCATTGGCATCTGTAACATGCCAGGCAACATCCCAACAAGGCAGTAGCGTTGAACAGTAAAAGGAGCCTTCTTTGTGCTACAGCTGCAGAGGGTGTTGGATGTATGTACACGGCTGCCTGCTACTCAACTGTGATGGTATTTCATTGAGTGTTTGGCAGGCGTGGCACTGCAGCATTGCTGAAGGAAACAGCTGTTCTCCACAGACAGACAGGCAGACAGAATAACAGACAGACAGAATAACAGACAGACAGAATAACAGACAGACAGACATACCCTTGAGCCACCATGGCTTTATAGGAGTAGAGGTAACAGGCCAGTTCCTGTGGTTAATAGATGGTATTAGTGGAAGATAGGCCAGTTCCTGTGGTTAATAGATGGTAGTAGTGGTAAACAGTGGAAGACAGGCCAGTTCCTGTGGTTAATAGATGGTAGTAGTGGAAGACAGGCCAGTTCCTGTGGTTAATAGATGGTAGTAGTGGTAAACAGTGGAAGACAGGCCAGTTCCTGTGGTTAATAGATGGTAGTAGTGGTAAACAGTGGAAGACAGGCCAGTTCCTGTGGTTAATAGATGGTAGTAGTGGAAGACAGGTCAGTTCCTGTGGTTAATAGATGGTAGTAGTGGTAAACAGTGGAAGACAGGTCAGTTCCTGTGGTTAATAGATGGTAGTAGTGGAAGACAGGTCAGTTCCTGTGGTTAATAGATGGTAGTAGTGGTAAACAGTGGAAGACAGGTCAGTTCCTGTGGTTAATAGATGGTAGTAGTGGTAAACAGTGGAAGACAGGTCAGTTCCTGTGGTTAATAGATGGTAGTAGTGGTAAACAGTGGAAGACAGGTCAGTTCCTGTGGTTAATAGATGGTAGTAGTGGTAAACAGTGGAAGACAGGCCAGTTCCTGTGGTTAATAGATGGTAGTAGTGGTAAACAGTGGAAGACAGGCCAGTTCCTGTGGTTAATAGATGGTAGTAGTGGTAAACAGTGGAAGACAGGTCAGTTCCTGTGGTTAATAGATGGTAGTAGTGGTAAACAGTGGAAGACAGGCCAGTTCATGTGGTTAATATACATATGCTAGTAGGGGTCAACAGTGTGTCTAGACACACTAAGGCACTAGGTCACTACATGCCAATGATTGAAGTAGGACACACTGCTAATAGTATTCAGGGAGGTTGAATGTGACTTAAATGTTATGTCTGCGTCCCACAAGACACCACATTCCCACTATAAAGCTACGGTCTGCACTGAACTCAAAAACACCATAATTCCTTATCAAATAACCAGCAAGTAAAATACATTGATCAGAGCCTGTACTATTGACCTTAGGAGGACAGATACTGTATATGTTAATACCTGGTGCCTTGACTAAAACAGGAATGATGAATGTCATTACAGGATATCAAGAGAGAGTAAATGAACATGTGACTTCTCTCTTCCTCCCCCCAGCTAGCTGTGCTAAATATTTCTCTGTGCATCTGTCCTAAATTGAGAGGTGATTTATAAAATGGAGAGCCGGCGGTAATGCATTACTAATACCATTAAAGCATTGCATTTCTTAATTCCTTTCACGGGAACTTGGTACCCTTCTACTGTCTGAAAAGCAGGTCCTTTTTCCTCCCTTCTAAAATAATTGAATCCAACGCGACCACCTTCAGGCGAAACTGTGAAAGTAGTTAGAGTCATTTCTTGGTCACATTATCATCATGATCAGATCTGTAATGAAGCAGAATAATGCCCTTTGCCTTATTGGGGAATGTGAGGATGTGCTCTTGTTATATTTGCCACAGTATCAGAACAACACAAGGGAGAGGAATTAACATCTACTAATTAGACCGTTATAACAAAATATTACCGTTGTGGACCCCAGGAAGAGTAGCTACTTCTTCTGCAAAAGCTAACGGGGATCCAAATAAACAAATAAATAAACACATGTCAATTATATTGAACATCTTCAATGTTTTACATAAAAGGGTCGGCACTTTTCACAATGACATAAATGAATGTGCAACACAATGACATAAAATCCCATTTCGTACAGGTACCTATGGAATAAATGGAACTGGACAGCATATTGCACTTTTCACTATTTCAGTCAGAACTTATGTATCATGGGAAATCAATATGAATCTAGAATAACTACAGCACAAAATCAAAGAATGACTATGTGGTGTATGTATGAACTCCACAAAAATACACTGTCCCATGTAGACACATGTCAGGGTTTAACTGTATTTGATAACCAATTATGCCTTTGGTAGATCTAGTTAAAAATATCTATGTGGATTCTGGACATGATACAATGCTTTTTCCCCAGGGCTATAAAGGGCTGTTTGGTTTATTTCACCAGTTAAACTTGAATATAGGAGCGCTGCCAACCCGCTGAGGGAATTAAGCAGAGTGAAATGCAGAGTGGTGCTGCTGAATGGGCAGATTGGCAGGCCTACCCTTCTACTCTACTCTAACAAGTCCACACAATGAACACACGACCAGCCCCATTACCCGCCGAGCTACAGTGGAGAGACAGGGAGGCAGGGGCTGAAGATGAAAGACATTTTCATAAGCCCATCCGCAGTCTATTATTGGCCACTTGTAATTGATCCCTATACTGGTCAAGCCTTCTCACAATAGTGATGTTGAACATAGACCTACTAATGTCTACTCATAATGATGTGAAGTTGTTATAATGAAATATGTTTCTGTAGGATATGATCTTGAATATTGTTTCTCCCCTTTGACAGAAGTAGAACTTTGTCTGTGGGAAAAAGTACAAAATGGATACATGTATCTACATGTTAATGGTATAGGATACATCTATCTACATGCTAATGGTACAGGATCATTCTATCTACATGTTAATGGTATAGGATACATCTATCTACATGTTAATGGTACAGGATACATCTATCTACATGCTAATGGTACAGGAGGATCATTCTATGTACATTTTAACGGTATAGGATACATCTATCTACATGCTAATGGTACAGGATACATCTATCTACATTTTAACGGTATAGGATACATCTATCTACATGCTAATAGTACAGGATACATCTATCTACATTTTAATGGTACAGGATCATTCTATCTACATTTTAATGGTACAGGATACATCTATCTACATTTTAATGGTACAGGATCATTCTATCTACATTTTAATGGTACAGGATCATTCTATCTACATTTTAATGGTACAGGATCATTCTATCTACATTTTAATGGTACAGGATCATTCTATCTACATTTTAATGGTACAGGATCATTATATCTACATTTTAATGGTACAGGATCATTCTATCTACATTTTAATGGTACAGGATACATCTATCTACATTTTAATGGTACAGGATACATCTATCTACATTTTAATGGTACAGGATACATCTATCTACATTTTAATGGTACAGGATACATCTATCTACATTTTAATGGTACAGGATCATTCTATCTACATTTTAATGGTACAGGATACATCTATCTACATTTTAATGGTACAGGATACATCTATCTACATTTTAGTATTTTGAATTTGACTACCATTGAGTTGTAGCTGTAGTACACTTCACCAGCACAGTGTTGTTTGGGAGAGAGGATATTTCATTTCCAAGGTATTTTTTATATAGGTTGTTGTGTCGGTCATCAGTCGTGTTAAGCGACTCCAGTTTAAAAAGGAAAGGCTGAAATAAATGCAGTACATAACAGTGGAAGGGAAATGGTCCTGACTTGATTGGCATCAAATGATTGTAGCGTCTGATCTTCTTCTCACATACATCACAGTAAAAACCAAAGGGTTGGTTCACTGGTACGCAGCAATCAATCTGGTTCATTACATGGATTCAAGTAGCTTTGTCTTTAAAAAATATATATATATATATTTTGCTGTGAAATGAAGTAGCTCTTTTTAGCAAGTTTTATAGCAACATGTCATGAATTGAAATGATTACTATAGTGATGAAAGATTCATAACGATGATACACACTTCCTGCAACAATATCTTTGAATACATTCGTGTGAAAAAAGGATCTATTCTGTATCCTTTTATTTAGCCGCTACATTTTGCTTAAATTCCAAACCCATAGACACAATACATTACTACCATACATTTCATGAAGCAGAAGGCATAGAGGGTCATTTACTGTAGGATTGACTTGCCATTTGTTCTCATAAGTAGTGAAAGAAGTCACCTCACTTTTAATGCAAATTCATACAGATCCCTAATGGCCATAGACATATAATTCTATAGTGAGAACAGCAGAGATGTTAGAAAGATGACAAACCTCTGGCGTCAGTCCTCCTGGCTTTGAGAGAGACATCAGGACAGCACACCATTCAGTGGTGATGAAAGCCCTGCAGCCTGTAAAAAGAAGAAGACAGATATTTTTGTCATGTGCATAAACACCTCGTTTCTGTTGTGTGAAGGCATCACTGTGATATACAGTACATAGAACCATTTAACAAACACACATGCACTCATGTACAAGTACACGGACGGACGGACGGACAGACGGACGGACGGACAGAAACCTGAAACCTGAATATATTAATTGTACTCAACATCTTATGTATCAGTATCAATAAAACTGAGACCTACAAAACAGTCAATACTGATCTAACATATCTAGTAGCATTGTTCTAAAGCAGCAGTCTACCCTTCCTCTCTTTATAGACAGTGGAGGGAGGTGAGGACACAGTGAGGACTCTCAATGCCTCTCCTCTCCCAGGCAGGCAGGCAGGAAGGCAAGCAGGCAGGAAGGCAAGCAGGCAGGAAGGCAGGCAGCCAGGCAGGCAGGCAGGCACTCTACGCTGCCTGGCTGATAATAGGGTCATTAATCATGCGTTCACAGACTACTCTCTATCAGACGTAAGTCCTATGATTATGGCCATTGATTGGGGTGAAATAGTCCTCTGCTGCTGCTACTGCTTGGACCAATCTAGTCCAGGCTTGTTGGGGCGTGATTGTTTATTAGTTGACTCATTGATTAAAGAATGAAAGCTAACAAAATGGAGTTTGAATGATTTCACTCTCATTAATGTGTAGTAGATGATCGACGCTGTGGTTCAGTAGGTCCATAGGACATATAGTATAGTATAGTAGTATATCGAGTATAGTATAGTATTGTGCAGTACAGTGTAGTATAGTATAGTGTGGTATAGTGTGGCATAGTATAGTGTGGTATAGTATGGATGGGGCATAGTGTGACATAGTTTAGTATAGTGTAGCATAGTGTGATATAGTTTAGTATAGTGTAGTGTAGTATAGCATGGTTTTCCAAACTGGGTACTGGGGCCCCCTTGGGTGCACATTTTGGTTTTTGCCCAGGCATTACACAGCTGATTCAAATAACAAACTCATCAGCTTGGATTATTTGAATCAGCTGTGTAGTGCTAGGGGGAAACTAAATGTGCATCCCCAGGGAGGGCTCCAGGACAGGGTATTATGGGAAACCCTGTAGCATAGTATAGTATAGTATAGTATAGTATAGTATAGTATAGCATAGTATAGTATAGTATAGTATAGCATAGCATAGCATAGTATAGTATAGTATAGTATAGTATGGTATGGTATAGTATAGTATAGTATAGTATAGTATAATATAGCATAGCATAGCATAGTATAGTATAGTATGGTATGGTATGGTATGGTATAGTATAGTATAGTATAATATAGCATAGCATAGCATAGTATAGTATAGTATGGTATGGTATGGTATAGTATAGTATAGTATAGTATAATATAGCATAGCATAGCATAGTATAGTATAGTATAGTATAGTATAGTATAGCATAGCATAGTATAGTATAGTATAGTATAGTATAGTCAACATGGCTCAATTCCCCCAAGGAGTAATATGTTTTATCATTTTAAATGTTTTACAAATTTACAAGGGAGGTTCATTCTCCCCTTTCTACTGTCATTTCCCCCTTTCTACTAGATTATGTTAATAACAAGTTAATAATCAGATAGGGAATTGCTACATATGTACAATACAATGTATCACATATAAAGTACAGGTATTAGATAAATATTAATTGTTGAACTTGGATTCAATAAGGAAAGATAAACAAGGTGTATTGAAGGAATTATAGACACAATTCACAAACTGTATTCACCTCATTATTCACTGAAATATGGGCGGGTCTGACTTCCGGTTAAGCACTTTGGGCCAATAGTTTGCCGCTAGCTAGCTATCGCTTCTCACAACTTTCCAGACATGGATTCACACAAAACAGGCATTACTCTCAGTAGCAGCGACTTATTTATAGAGTCCTATGTAATGACAGTTAGACAAATCCTAAATAGTGTCTGTTTCCCTTCACCTGATTAAATGTGACAGTAATGACAGTTGGAGTTAAATTCAATCCCTGTCTATTCTCAGCGCTCCCTCATTGTCTTTCAAACCATATGCTGCTGGACAAACAAAGATTTTACATAGAACACCCTAACCTGAAAATACACAACAGAGAGAACACACATAATAAGCTTTCTTTTTTAAAGGAGGATACAGAATTAGGGCAGTCTAAAACATGGATTGAAATAGAAACGTGACAAAGCTCCCGGGGCCAGTCAAAATGGCTTCTGTCTCTGTGTGCCCCACTAATGAAAGGATGTGGCTGTGTGGACACTGAACACCTGTGGTGGTTCGTCTGGTTTTACACAGTAGCTATGTGTTGTAGCTATGTCTTTTCCTTACATTGTCAGATAAATACTGGGAAACTACAAGACATTCGATATGAAACATGCTTCGTTGTAGTTTGAGTATAACATTTGAAATGAGTGCAAAAGAAAAATATTTTTTTGTCTACCTCTATGGCGTATGCTTTTCAGTGGTCAGGTGTGAGCATGTCTATGGATTTGCGGAAAAGATTTTTACACTAAGTGTTTCTTGCAAATGTGGTTGATGCTTATCTTGTATGTTACGATATCTGACTTCTATCTGCCAAGATTTACATAGTGAATACACTTCACTTAATAAGGTGAAAATGAGCAAGGAGAACAGAGAAAGGGATGTGTATGTGAGTGTGTGTGTTTCTTAAGCTTCCTAAAGCAGCCACACACCAACTCCTGTAGATAAAACCCATAGCGAGCTCTGTCACTCAATTAATGTCACTTTTTATCTTCCGTTAACATACCTACCATCCTCAGCGAGGAATTAAAGCTCTCTCTCTCTCTCTCTCTCTCTCTCTCTCTGGGGGAGTAAGAAGTAAGCTAAGGGGAGTAAGAAGAAGCTAAGCAGAAGGCCGGGTGGATTAAATTTAGAGCTAATAATTTAGCGGTGTAAAAAAAGGACAGATTTGGGGTTCACAACCCAAATGTTTTCTTCATACTAAAACATGAATGTCTTTTGGTTTCTTTAAATACTAGTATGGTGTGATAAATAACAGGTCTAATATAAATAAACTGGCTGGTACCACCCCACCACATAGGAGACGGCTCAAATGGCGGCATGGAAATCGCTGACATTTTGTGGCAGAGTTTTTCTCACTTGCCCGGCAGCAGCAAATCCCCTGTTGAGAGGACTTGAGTGTGAAATCCATTTAGGACAGATTCCTGCAGAAAGCTTGTCATCTCATTGAAAAGATACCCCTCTCAAAATATGGAACAAGGCCTGTAGGTGTCAAATGCATCACATTCTTATAGCCTCAGTCCCCCAGCCAATCTCCTGTTTATTTAGTTAGTGTGTGTACACAGAGAAAACAAGCCAGGGTAATTGTTTCTTGTTTAATTTCCTATCTATACGTGGCAGCGGAAACAAGCATGTCCTCGGGCAGCAAACAAACATGACTGCAGTACCAAGGTTACTGAATCACAAAGAGAAGAACATATTTCCTATTTAGTACACTACTAAAGCTCCACGGATGATGTAGGGAATAGGTTGCCATTTGAGACGCCTCCTAAGGCCGTTCTGCAGCAGACCCACTCCTGACCTTGCCTTTAAACATGACAATGGGTTCACTTTTAGAAGTCTTACTCATACTTCCAGCGTGTTTGTACGAGGTTTCACGGTATCACACAGACGGCATATTGAAGCAGGCAGGAGAGGGTAAGCTGTATTTTATTATCCTCAGAGCAGCTTTGTTCCTCTACATCCTAGTAGTTCACCACTCACCCTTTAAGTCATTTTATAACACAATCCTGTACTAGACAGACGGTGCTTGGGGAGTCACAAAGTGTATATTGATAGACTACACCATGCACCATTCAGAGTTAAAACCCCAGTCATTTTCCAATAGGAAACTACATCTGAAAGCCCTAGAATGGCAGATGTGGCAGACACGTCTGTCGCAGTTCCCTGCAGCCTCCAGTTGCTTAGTTACTTTCAGCGGGTGGCTCATGCTCTCTAGGCCATAGGGGACGTAGGGTCTAACTTCTCCTTCCGTATCCTTCCATCTCCCCTGCAGTGTTAGCTGAGAGGGGGATGTAGGGTCTAATGTCTCCTTCCGTATCCTTCCACCTCCCCTTCAGTGTTAGCTGAGAGGTGGGCTGGGAACTATGTTGTGGGAGCCGTTCCCATGGAGAAGTGGACTGGTGGGAGGTCAGATAAGGATGAACTACTACTGTTCTACTGTTCCAGAAGGAAACTGCTGCACTACCATTCTAGATTAACATGGTCACTGAGGAGGAAACTGCTGCACTACCATTCTAGATTAACATGGTCACTGAGGAGGAGGCTGCTGCATTACCATTCTAGTTTAACATGGTCACTGAGGAGGAGGCTGCTGCACTACCATTCTAGATTACCATGGTCACCGAGGAGGAGGCTGCTGCACTACCATTCTAGATTAACATGGTCACCGAGGAGGAGACTGCTGCACTACCATTCTAGATTAACATGGTCACTGAGGAGGAAACTGCTGCACTACCATTCTAGATTAACATGGTCACCGAGGAGGAGACTGCTGCACTACCATTCTAGATTAACATGGTCACCGAGGAGGAGACTTCTGCACTACCATTCTAGATTATCATGGTCACTGAGGAGGAAACTGCTGCATTACCATTCTAGATTAACATGGTCACCGAGGAGGAGACTTCTGCACTACCATTCTAGATTAACATGGTCACCGAGGAGGAGACTGCTGCACTACCATTCTAGATTAACATGGTCACTGAGGAGGAGGCTGCTGCATTACCATTCTAGATTAACATGGTCACTGAGGAGGAGACTGCTGCACTACCATTCTAGATTAACATGGTCACTGAGGAGGAGACTGCTGCACTACCATTCTAGATTAACATGGTCACCGAGGAGGAGACTGCTGCACTACCATTCTAGATTAACATGGTCACCGAGGAGGAGACTGCTGCACTACCATTCTAGATTAACATGGTCACCGAGGAGGAGACTGCTGCACTACCATTCTAGATTAACATGGTCACTGAGGAGGAGACTGCTGCACTACCATTCTAGATTAACATGGTCACTGAGGAGGAGGCTGCTGCACTACCATTCTAGATTAACATGGTCACTGAGGAGGAGGCTGCTGCATTACCATTCTAGATTAACATGGTCACTGAGGAGGAGACTGCTGCACTACCATTCTAGATTAACATGGTCACTGAGGAGGAAACTGCTGCACTACCATTCTAGATTAACATGGTCACTGAGGAGGAGACTGCTGCATTACCATTCTAGATTAACATGGTCACTGAGGAGGAGGCTGCTGCACTACCATTCTAGATTAACATGGTCACTGAGGAGGAGACTGCTGCACTACCATTCTAGATTATCATGGTCACTGAGGAGGAAACTGCTGCATTACCATTCTAGTTTAACATGGTCACTGAGGAGGAGACTGCTGCATTACCATTCTAGATTAACATGGTCACTGAGGAGGAGACTGCTGCACTACCATTCTAGATTAACATGGTCACTGAGGAGGAGACTGCTGCACTACCATTCTAGATTAACATGGTCACCGAGGAGGAGACTGCTGCACTACCATTCTAGATTAACATGGTCACTGAGGAGGAGACTGCTGCACTACCATTCTAGATTAACATGGTCACTGAGGAGGAGACTGCTGCACTACCATTCTAGATTAACATGGTCACTGAGGAGGAGACTGCTGCACTACCATTCTAGATTAACATGGTCACTGAGGAGGAGGCTGCTGCACTACCATTCTAGATTAACATGGTCACTGAGGAGGAAGCTGCTTCACTGATACTCCACAGCGTATGTACTGTACAATGTTGTCAAAACTGTCAGCTAAACACCAAGAAAGACATTTGAAGAATTTCAGAAGTGTTTAGAGTTACTATTATTTCTTTCAACCCAATTCCACAATTTTCGGTGACTTCACCCCTACCCATATGTACATACTGTATCTACCTCAATGACCTCGTACCCCTGCACATCCACCACGTGTATAGCCAAGGTAGCCAAGGTAACGTCACTACTTGTGTATTTATTCCTTGTGTTATCATTTTTCTACATTGTTCTCTCTGCATTGTTGGGAAGGGCTTGTAAGTAAGCATTTCACTGTAGTCTACACTAGTTGTTTACCAAGTATGTGACAAATTAGTAATTATTTGACCTCAACCTATACGCTTTTCCGGATATTCAGTGTCTGATATTTTTTATTTTTTTATTTTACCTTTATTTAACTAGGCAAGTCAGTTAAGAACAAATTCTTATTTTCAATGACGGCCTAGGAACAGTGGGTTAACTGCCTGTTCAGGGGCAGAACGACAGATTTGTACCTTGTCAGCTCGGGGATTTGAACTTGCAGCCTTTCGGTTACTAGCCCAACACTCTAACCACACCCTATTCCCTACATACAGTGCCTTCGGGAATGATTTAGACGCCTTGACTTTTTCCACATTTTGTTACATTATAGCCTTATTCTAAAATGGATACACAATACCCCATAATGAAAAACAGATGTTAGGAAATTTTAGCAAATTTATAATAACTTAAAAACAGAAATACCTTATTTACATAAGTATTCAGACCCTTTGCTATTAGACTCAAAATTGAGCTCAGGTGCATCCTGTTTCCATTGATCATCCTTGAAATGTTTCTACAACTCGATTGGAGTCCACCTGTGGTAAATTCAATTGATTGGACATGATTTGGAAAGGCACACACCTGTCTATATAAGGTCTCACAGTTGACAGTGCATGTCAGAGCAAAAACCAAGCCACGAGATTGAAAGAGTCGTCTGTAGAGCTCAGAGACAGGATTGTGTCGAGGATCAGATCTGGGGAAGGGTACCAAAAAATGTCTGCAGCACAGCCCGCTGGGAGTTTGCCAAAAGGCACCTAAAGACTCTCAGACCATGAGAAACAAAATTCTCTGGTCTGATGTAACCAAGATTGAACTCTTTGGTCTGAATGCCAAGCGTCACGTCTGGAGGAAACATAGCACCATCCCTGCACCATCCCTACGGTGGTGGAAGAATCAGGCTGTGGAGGTGTTTTTCAGCGGCAGGGACTGGGAGACTAGTCAGGATCGAGGCAAAGACGAACAGAGCAAAGTACAGAGAGTTCCTTAATGAAAACCTTCTCCAGAGCTCCCAGGACCTCAGACTGGGGCGAAGGTTCGCCCTCCAAAAGGACAACGACACTGTAACGATCTGCGTCTTCATCGGATGAGGAGTAGGAAGGATCGGACCAAAACGCAGGGTGGTAAGTGTCCATAATTGTTTATTATACCAGAACACGAAAATAGAAAATAACAAAGTGAATGTAAGAAATGAAAATCGAAACAGTCCTGAAAGGTGAAAACACAAAACAGGAAACAACTACCCACAAACACCAGGTGGGAAAAGGCTAGTATGGTTCTCAATCAGAGACAACGATAGACAGCTGCCTCTGATTGGGAACCATACCAGGCCAAACACATAGAAAAGAAAACATAGAAAAACAACATAGAATACCCACCCCAACTCACGCCCCGACCAAACCAAAATAGAGACATAAAAAAGGAACTAAGGTCAGGGCGTGACAGACCCTAAGCACACAGCCAAGACAACGCAGGAGTGGCATCGGAACAAGTCTCTGAATGTCCTTGAGGGGCCCATCCAGAGCCCGGACTTAAACCTGATCGCACATCTCTGGTGAGACCTGAAAATAGCTGTGCAGCAACACTCCCCATCCTACCTGACAGAGCTTGAGAGGATCTGCAGAGAAGAATAAAAGAAACTCCCCAAATACAGGTGTGCCAAGCTTGTAGTGTCATACCCAAGAAGACTTGAGGCTGTAATCGCTGCCAAAGGTGCTTCAACAAAGTACTGAGTAAAGGGTGTGAATACTTATTTAAATGTAATATTTCCATTTTTTATTTTTAACAATTTACAAGCATTTTTTTAAAACTATTTTTGCTTTGTCATTATGGGGTATTGTGTGTAGATTGATGAGGGGGAAAAAACAATTTAATCAATTTTAGAATAAGGCTGTAATGTAACAAAATGTGGAAAAAGTCAAGGGGTCTGAATACTTTCCGAAGGCACTGTAGTGCACTACTTTTGACCAGAGCTCTATGTAGTATATATGGAATAGGGCACCATTTGGGATGCGTACTAAGGCTCAGTCAGTATATAGGTTAAATCTCACATTTATAGGATAGGATTGTTGCAGAATCAAATGAGATCTTGACCTCCACCTGGCACAGACAGAAAACCTGGAGTTAACTACCTGGGGTTAACCACCTGGGGTTAACTACCTGGGGATAACTACCTGGGGTTAACTACCTGGGGTTAACTACCTGGGGTTAACTACCTGGGGGTAACTACCTGGGGGTAACTACCTGGGGTTAACTACCTGGGGTTAACTACCTGGGGGTAACTACCTGGGGTTAACTACCTGGGGTTAACTACCTGGGGTTAACTACCTGGGGGTAACTACCTGGGGTTAACTACCTGGGAGTAACTACCTGGGGTTAACTACCTGGGGTTAACTACCTGGGGGTAACTACCTGGGGGTAACTACCTGGGGTTAACTACCTGGGATTAACGAAGCAGATATGGATCGTGATGAAAGGCTTCCTATCCTGCTGTAAGAAACAGCGTGAGGTACGCTCTTAGAAAAAAGGCTTCCAAAAGGATTCTTCGGCTTTCCCCATAGGAGAACCCTTTTTGGTTCCAGGAAGAACCCTTTTGGGTTCCATGTACAGCCCTTTGTGAAAAGGGTTCTACCTGGAACCAAAAAGGGTTATTCTACGGGGACAGCCGAAGAACGCTTTTAGGTTGTAGATATTACCTTTTTTCCTAAGAGTGTGTTCTAGATTGTAGATAGCAGGGACCGTATATCAAGCGTCTCAGAGGAGTTCTGATTTAAGATCAGTGTTACCTTTTAAATCACAATGAATAAGATTAGATGGACAGGAGGGACATACTCTTAGATCAGTACGTCTACTCTAAGACACTTGATACATACGGCCACAAGTCTGAGCCAAATGGTAATATACTGTATAGCAGTGTTTCTCAACCTCCGGTCCACGGGCCGGTGCCAGTCCACGGGATGTTGCTGGCTGATCCCTGATTTAGTCAAGGAGGAAAAATCACAGTTTATCAGTACCTGACACAAGAGGGACCAGAGTATGCTGGTTCGTGGTAAAAAATAACTTGAGAAATACTGGTGTACAGATGTAGGATCTTAATGTGATCACCCTGTTGCAGGATAACTTTTCTGCAGTGCAGGACATTTAAAACTTGTAGTGTGTTTTAAAAAGACTTCTGAAGTTTGTAATTTCAACGTTGACATTTCAGACTTAATTTTCCCTGACGAAAAATGTGTCAACCCCTACAAAAATGTCCATTCATTATAATCCACATAATAATGAACATTTTCTATTGCTGCAGGATTATTTTCCTGCTGTAGCAAACTGTCTCAAATGAAGATCCTACATCTGTATACGTCAACCAAAGACTCGTCACTCTTCCTGTCCCTGCCGAGGTGAGGTGTCTGTCTGCACAGACCAGTGAAGCATGTGAAAATGACTCCACGTTGACTCTGTCATACTCTGTCATACCATCTCCTCTGTTCTGTCCCTTTAGATGTCACCCAACCCACTGCCAGCAGCTACTATTAGCCTGCACAATAATTATTATGGAGAATATATGGTCAGTAATAGCTCCATTGGTGCCTCAGCACCTTTGATATGGAAATGTGCTGGTGTATATTTGACTAACTACACATGTGGGCTATGGAAGCGTGGGAAGACAATGAAGAGTGGAGGTTCCTTTGGGGACTCTGTTCTAAAATGCTTCAACAAATTGGGACTGAGGGTATGCCTCTTTGAACATGTGTTGAAGCCCTCACCGCCCATATGCATGTCAAATTGACATATGACAAATTGCAAAAGTCATTGATGGAATAACTTGACGGCAGATAATGAACTCATATGGCTCACTGGACTATGTGACTCCCTGCCAGACAGGTTGTCACAAAAGGCTGAGAGAATCAACTCGTAACAAAAATAATACATATCTTCTGGACGAGTCTTGAGATCTTATGAATCATATAATTGATATTGCCCAATCAAAAACATTTTTAAATGTCTGTGGATTTTTCTCTTCAGACATAAAGACAGTATTTGTTCACAAAAATAATTACCTCATAATTACTGAATAATATCACATTAAAATACATTAATATTAGAACAATGAAATATAATATTTCCATAAAGGAGAAGATGGATAAACAGTCGACACTAAGAACGACAACCCCGTGCGTATCAGCCACAGCCAGTACAAAGAGAGATAAAAGGGTCTTACCTTCCTTTACCAGAACATGAGAGTAGACACACACTATATGAACAGGCAGACGAGAGAGAACCCATCATTGTTCTCCCACACACACAGCTTGCTCTGGCTCTCTCTCTCTCTCTGTCTCTCTCTGTCTCCCTCTGCTTCTCTCTTTCTTTCTCTCTCTGGATGGATGGAAATATGCTGGAGTAACAGTCTACCCCCAGCACCATCCCCCCCTCCATCACCGCTCGGAATCCCACCCTGTGCATACAGTCTCTCTCTCTCTCTCTCTCTCTCCCATATGATCATGCGATGTGTGTGAGAGTGAGTGCGCTTGTAAGTATATAGTATGTCAATGTGTGTGTGTGTTTGCACGTATGCATGCGTGTGTGTGTGTATTTTTGCGTGCATGTTATGTGTATGTGTGTGCATGCATGGAGTGAGTGTGTGTATTACTACTGTACAAGTGTGTATTTCTGTTTCACCAGAGGGCTAGCTACTAGCGAAAACAAACAGGAACCTTCCCGACCCCAGCCCCCCCGGGCCCCCAGTCCCCCAGTCCTGGGCGACAGCCATCAGAAGGCAGCAGAGAGGATATAGCCCACATCTGTTTTACCAGTCCCTAGGGGAGCACACGACTCCAGATACTTACCCCAGCTGCATTATAAACACGTTAATGCTTCCATTATATGGAATAGGAGCGTCGCTGTTTTAACATGGAGGAGAGAAGAGGGAGACGTGGAAGGGCAAGCCTGGGCACCACCACGTTCTGCTGACTGGAGGGATTTCACCCCGTCCACTGACTCCACACAGCTGGGCCGGCCGGACTAAATAGGGTGTCATTTGGGACGCAGTCTTTTCACCCAGACCATTCAGATTGGGGATACATCTCTAAGCAGCTAGCAGGGGCAGCAAGGCAGACTACTACTTAACAAATACATCCATATTTCTCCACCGACTGATTTTCCTTTTGTGGTTTTAATTGTTGCTGCAGATTTCAGTACTCAATCAAAATCATTTTTATTTCATTACATTTCCATCCATCTAAATGTTCTAACAGTGAGCAATGTAGAGGGATGAATTGTACAGATGGAAGATGCACAAACCCGCACACACACACACACACACACACACACAGTATAGTAACGCTGATGTTGTACATTGCTATGCTGGAAAGATTATAAGGATATTTTTTTGTTAAATGTCACATGTGAATTCTCCTATAGATAATTAACATACTTTTTTAATGACTAATTTCACTCTGTATGATTTTGTAAACATAAATATGTGTTGCATACTGTATGTTATATTTGTACCATATAATTAATGGACCCATTAGAACCCAGTTACTGAACATGTTTGATATGTCTCTCTCTCTATATGTTATTATTGGAGGATGATGGTACTACTAAACAGACATAAACAATCATATCTATGTCATTCTGTCTCTAATCTACTAGTAAAATGTACGCCGTGGGATTTAGTACCAACTATTTTCTGAGGAGTCATTTCTCCATTTTCAATATACACTATTTTACAACATGTGTGTGTTTTAGTTCATGACATTTCTGAAAGGCAATGACAAAATAAATGGTGTTGTAAACTCTCTCATTAAAAATCTAATTCATTAGTTCCCAACTGCCTTTGTTCCACATGCCCTCTGAGAGAACAAAGGATTTGAACCCCCACCATAACATACCATACGCCCCTCACACTGGTTCCTCACTAACACATCTTACAACCATCTCTGTTGCATTCTTCTGCGTGTACGTTGGACGGGCTGGTATTCAAGGTTCAGTGTATTACCATGTCTAAAGAAATAGGGTTTTATAATCCCTTGCCATGGAGTATAATATAATACAGAGTGTATATAATACAGAGTGTATATAATACAGTGTTTATAATACAGAGTGTATATAATACAGTGTTTATAATACAGAGTGTATATAATACAGTGTTTATAATACAGAGTGTATATAATACAGTGTTTATAATACAGAGTGTATATAATACAGAGTGTATATAATACAGAGTGTATATAATACAGTGTATATATAATACAGTGTTTATAATACAGAGTGTATATAACACAGAGTGTATATAATACAGAGTGTATATAATACAGTGTATATAATACAGAGTGTATATAATACAGAGTGTATATAATACAGTGTATATAATACAGAGTGTATATAATACAGAGTGTATATAATACACAGTGTATATAATACAGAGTGTATATAATACAGTGTATATAATACAGAGTGTATATAATACAGAGTGTATATAATACAGAGTGTATATAATACAGAGTGTATATAATACACAGTGTATATAATACAGAGTGTATATAATACAGTGTGTTTATAATACAGAGTGTATATAATACAGAGTGTATATAATACAGAGTGTATATAATACAGTGTATATAATACAGAGTGTATATAATACAGAGTGTATATAATACAGAGTGTATATAATACAGTGTATATAATACAGAGTGTATATAATACAGAGTGTATATAATACAGTGTATATAATACAGAGTGTATATAATACAGAGTGTATATAATACAGAGTGTATATAATACAGTGTATATAATACAGAGTGTATATAATACAGTGTATATAATACAGAGTGTATATAATACAGAGTGTATATAATACACAGTGTATATAATACAGTGTATATAATACAGAGTGTATATAATACAGTGTATATAATACAGAGTGTATATAATACAGAGTGTATATAATACAGAGTGTATATAATACAGTGTATATAATACAGAGTGTATATAATACAGTGTATATAATACAGAGTGTATATAATACAGAGTGTATATAATACACAGTGTATATAATACAGAGTGTATATAATACAGTGTGTTTATAATACAGAGTGTATATAATACAGAGTGTATATAATACAGAGTGTATATAATACAGTGTATATAATACAGAGTGTATATAATACAGAGTGTATATAATACAGAGTGTATATAACACAGAGTGTATATAATACAGTGTGTATATAATACAGTGTTTATAATACAGAGTGTATATAATACAGTGTGTATATAATACAGAGTGTATATAATACAGAGTGTATATAACACAGAGTGTTTATAATACAGAGTGTATATAATACAGAGTGTATATAATACAGAGTGTATATAATACAGTGTGTATATAATACAGAGTGTATATAATACAGTGTGTATATAATACAGAGTGTATATAATACAGAGTGTATATAACACAGAGTGTTTATAATACAGAGTGTATATAATACAGAGTGTATAGGCTGTATTCTGATAACTATAATTAGTGGATATGGTTGGTTATTACCGTGGGTTAGTGAAATATCCCTAGCAGTGGAATGAAGTGTAACACGGATGCCTACATTATTATTTAAAAAATATTCACAACTATGCAATAGGTCTAGTTAACCTCCTGGTCTACTTCCTCATTTCAATGTAGATTGTTCTATCTGCACCAGCAATTGGATATCAGAGTTTAAAAAATAAAATAATAATTTGTGCAAAACATTTCATATATATATATATATATATATATATATATATTTTTTTTTTTTTTTATGTAAATCAAATCCTATATGGAATGTGTACAAGACAGTCTAACTATATATATATATGAGCTCATATGAACAAGACAGTCTAACTATATATATATGAGCTCATATGAACAAGACAGAAATTGTGAGGAAAAGGAAGAGCATTTGAGAAACGCTGTATTTCCCTGGTGAATGAATGGCCAAACCATGACAGTACCCAGACAGGCCTGCTAGAGTATGGAAAAGGCTACGGCTACAGTGATACCACTTCCTATGAAGTACACACCTATAATACTTGATCATGTATTATAGTACACGTACAATGTGTTATGTCACTGGCTATTTGTGTGGTAAATCTACTGTCCCATGTCCTCAGGACAACGTGAGCAATGTCACCACACCCAAGGATTATCCAGCATATAGCGGCAAGCCCTTCACAGACTGCACGACTGAGTGCTATGCACATAAATGCATTACAAGGACAAACTCTGCATAGCCAGAATGAGGCTGATATCTGTTGCAGGGCGCAGGGCTGAGTGGATGAGAGGGATGCCAAAGCATTTAAGTGCAGTTGAATTTCATCCAATTACAGTAAAGATCCCAGAATTGTGATAACTGCATGTGACGTTTGAAGAATTTCTTATTTTATAATACTTAGTGTCCCTTTTCAGATATACTGTTATGTCTAGAATACACACGTCTAGTAACACAAAGCTATGGCATGTGGTTTTGTTAGGATGTATCCATCTGGTCAGAACAATGCATACGTCCTCTGACAGCAGGATGAAGAACCAAGGGGACTATGGTACACAGTAACACTACAAGTCAAAGAGTTCTTACACATTCTCTCTACAGAATCATTATCCATACCATTCTATAAAAGTACCAGCTGTATTCGTTAGTGCAGAAGTGTCATATTATTTTGCCAAACATACCTGTATGCATATACATTGTTCGTGGACATCATATCATTTGTTGTAGGGAGTAATGACAGATGTAATGACAGATGATTCTAATGTCAGATTGATCAAATTGAGTCGTCATTTTCTGTAATCCATATATTGGTTTTAATTGATTTGTCTCTCTATATAAAAATAAATAACTTTGGGGTAGCTAAATAAAGGCTCTTATATTGCCCAGCCAGACACTTACACCCATATGGATTCATGTGTCTACATTTGTATTGGTAATTGTTTATAGCTGTAAGGGGTTGCTATATAATCTAGTCATTTGTTGTTAAATCAGATGTTAGGTTTTTAAATGCTTCGTAGACTGTGGGTTTTAATATCTATTGAAATTCCCACCCTCTTTGATCAAAATGCATCAAAGGAAAAGCTTCAGGGCCTGAAAACTCAACTGACCCAATGGATTTGGGCTAAAAACATCTAATAGCACCATACATCCCCTCTGGGCAATTCATATAAAACACTAAAGGACTGGGTGCTGGCTAAACAGGAGAAACGTCTGAGAAAGTCAACCTCTTTCTCAGATGAAAAGGAAGGGAGAAATAGATGTGTGTGTAAAACATCGGAGAGAGAGGGAGACAGGAAGGAGCTCCAAATGTCACACATAGCACCCCTCCCCGACAACCCCTCCTAGGCAACCCCTCCTAGGCAACCTGTGGGGTGGGGCTCCCGGGGCTGCATGGCGGCTCATCTACCTGCTCCTCCTGAGCCATCTAAGGAGATCTCCCTCTGACTGTGACAGACATCCAGAAACACTAGTACACACACACACACACACGTATTAATCTGCTGAGGACAAATCCTACAAGAAGCAGTGTCAGGAGACAGGGAGGTTCATGCCATAGCACAGTTATCCAATTTAGAGTTACATCCTCAACTCCAATTCATCCTCATCTCCACCACCACATCCCCTCTCCATCACATCCCCTCTCCATCACATCCCCTTTCCACCACATCCCCTCTCCACCACATCCCCTCTCCATCACATCCCCTCTCCATCACATCCCCTCTCCACCACATCCCCACCACATCCCCTCTCCATCACATCCCCTCTCCATCACATCCCCTCTCCACCCCATCCCCTCTCCATTACATCCCCTCTCCATCACATCCCCTCTCCACCATGAATGTCTATCACTGGAGTCACCAGCAGTCAGCTGTCAAGGCCCATCAACTCTGTAACATGGCTGCCATAGTCACACTGGCCAGGACCGGTCACACCAGTCCAATATGGCTGATGCTTTTATCCAAAGTAGATTACAGTCATGTATGGCGTGCATACATTTTTGTATGTCTCCAGTAGGAATTTAACCCATGATCCTGGCATTGTAAGTGCCATTCTCTATCAATTGAGCCACACAGACACAGGAGCGCCTCTAATAGGGACATGTTAGGGGTGACTCGTCCTCCCGCTACCGAAATGTCCTTCCACTCCATCTAATGCAGCACGCTCTGGCTCCTGAATCTACAGGGTTAACCAACCAACCAATCCCTCCACAACACTGTATCCTCTCTCTCTCTACCCCCCCCCCCCCCTCTCTTTCTCTCTGGTCTTCGCTGGAGAAACATAAAAACCCACTGGCCCACCATACATGGGGCTGTGCCTGCATGCCTCGGAGAAAAATGACTTGGTGGTTTTGGGCAGGGCAGCTAAATGGGCGGATACTTCAGAGTGAGGTGTCTGTGTGGAGGCTGGTGTGATGTGAAAGGCTGATTGTGTACCAGCGACTGTGTGTCTCTCAGCATTGATCCCATTACAGGATGTAAATGAAACACACAGGCGTCCCTCTTTGCTCTGGGCTCTTCAAGCAGCTCTTTGTCTCCAGGGGATTTGAACTAAGGATTCCATGACAACATGTCAGACACTGTATGAAACTGATTACATGCAGCAAAAGCGCCTCTCTCTATCAGTGCCGTGTTTCGTTCTTAGCGATGCTCCTTCCTATCTTTCCAAAAAGAAAGAGGTGCTCTGTGTTCTACCGAGCTGTGGAAACAAAGACAAAGGAAGGAAGAGACTGAAGAACTTAAGAAGACGAAGGTCCAACTTTGACCCTCAGGTGATGCCAAACTAATCAAAAGGAGTGCCTGTTTTACGGTCTCTTCTCAGGTCTGTCCATTTGAAATGATCCAGGTGTATCTGTTACCTTGTTTAAAACAAGACATGTTAGGTGTTGTGAGTGAGTCAAGCTCAGCAATAAACCACAGAGTGTATGTATGTATGTATGTATGTTTGAGGCTAGGTAGTTACGGCAGCTGAGGGAAGCAGGACAATGAACAGACAAATATAGACAGAGTATGTGACAGAGTGTGTGAGCACCCTTCAGACTTACCCCTTGTGATAGCAGCAGGCGGAACACACACCAGGCGCAGCAGCCAGGGATGGTTCCTGGTCCTGGAGATCCTGCAGACCTCCATGGACTGTCAACCGGAGGCTGCCTTCTCTCTATCTCTCTCTCTCTCTTCCTGGTTCATTCCCTCCCTCCTCCTCCTCCTCTCTGACATGCGCTTCAGAAGAATCAGATCACTCTCTCCAGCCTGGTACAGAGAGCAGTGAGGCACATGGGAGGGGTGTTTTGTAATCTACCAGGTTGTACCACCCAGAAGAGAAATATGAGGGGGTGGGGGGAGAAGGAGGAGAGGAGGGTTAGACTAACGCTCTCCAGCCATACCTTCCCTTCATCCCTCTGTCTGCCCTGGGATTGGTCTCTTCCTTTTTCTTTGCTCTGATTGGAGGTCCTGCTTCCCCCTCAATAACATTATAAGAATCCTAAAGAAAGAGAGAGAGAGAGAGAGAGAGAGAGAGAGAGAGGGGAGAGAGAGAGCAGGGGGGAGAGAGGTGAGAGAGAGAGAGAGAGGGGTAAGAGAGAGAGAGAGAGAGAGAGAGGGGTAAGAGAGAGAGAGAGAGAGAGAGGGGTAAGAGAGAGAGAGAGAGAGAGAGAGAGAGAGGGGTAAGAGAGAGAGAGAGAGAGAGAGAGAGGGGTAAGGGAGAGAGAGAGGGGTAAGAGAGGGAGAGAGAGAGGGGTAAGAGAGAGAGAGAGAGAGAGAGAGAGAGAGAGAGAAAGGGGTAAGAGAGAGAGAGAGGGGTAAGAGAGAGAGAGAGAGGAATAGGAGGGATAGATGCCTTAAAGCTTTAAATACTGATTCAGTGGAGACTCTGGGCTTAAGACGTAGTAGACAATAGCATTATTCATTTTGACATGGGAAACAAGAAAGCTCTGACTGGGTGTTAATGCAGACTTCCACTGTCTTTTAGTTCACACGCCTCTTGCATACAGGCTTTAACCACCAAAATTATGGTGTGTGTGTGTGTGTGTGTGTGTGTGTGTGTGTGTGTGTGTGTGTGTGTGTGTGTGTGTGTGTGTGTGTGTGTGTGTGTGTGTGTGTGTGTGTGTGTGTGTGTGTGTGTGTGTGTGTGTGTGTGTGTGTGTGTGTGTGTGTGTGTGTGTGTGTGTGTGTGTGTGTGTGTGTGTGTGTGTGTGTGTGTGTGTGTGTGTGTGTGCGGGTGTGTGTGTCTAAGAATCTCCTCATGTCATGCCCCAGGGTGTCTGACTGTCTGTCACACTGTCTGCCAGCCTACCATATATCCTCCTCCCTCCACTGTTAATACATGCATTGTCCTCAGCATCATCTGCTCCTCAGCGTTATGGTTCAATAGACTTATTCTAAAGACCTGGAAATGCTTATGCAAACGTGGATATGTGAAGTTACTCATGTTAATGAATAAGCAGCGAACCATGAATGAAGGTAAACCAGAGATGTTATTCATTCTAGTGACTACAGCAGTCTGCCAGATGTTATTCATTCTAGTGACTACAGCAGTCTGCCAGAGATGTTATTCATTCTAGTGACTACAGCAGTCTGCCAGAGATGTTATTCATTCTAGTGACTACAGCAGTCTGCCAGATGTTATTCATTCTAGTGACTACAGCAGCCTGCCAGAGATGTTATTAATTCTAGTGACTACAGCAGCCTGCCAGAGATGTTATTCATTCTAGTGACTACAGCAGTCTGCCAGATATGTTATTCATTCTAGTGACTACAGCAGCCTGCCAGAGATGTTATTCATTCTAGTGACTACAGCAGCCTGCCAGAGATGTTATTCATTCTAGTGACTACAGCAGTCTGCCAGATGTTATTCATTCTAGTGACTACAGCAGTCGGCCAGATATGTTATTCATTCTAGTGACTACAGCAGTCTGCCAGAGGGTTTATTCATTCTAGTGACTACAGCAGTCTGCCAGAGATGTTATTCATTCTAGTGACTACAGCAGCCTGCCAGAGATGTTATTCATTCTAGTGACTACAGCAGTCTGCCAGATATGTTATTCAATCTAGTGACTACAGCAGTCTGCCAGATGTTATTCATTCTAGTGACTACAGCAGTCTGCCAGAGATGTTATTCATTCTAGTGACTACAGCAGTCTGCCAGAGGGTTTATTCATTCTAGTGACTACAGCAGTCTGCCAGAGATGTTATTCATTCTAGTGACTACAGCAGTCTGCCAGAGATGTTATTCATTCTAGTGACTACAGCAGTCTGCCAGATATGTTATTCAATCTAGTGACTACAGCAGTCTGCCAGATGTTATTCATTCTAGTGACTACAGCAGTCTGCCAGATATGTTATTCATTCTAGTGACTACAGCAGTCTGTCAGATGTTATTCATTCTAGTGACTACAGCAGCCTGCCAGAGATGTTATTCATTCTAGTGACTACAGCAGTCTGCCAGAGATGTTGTTCATTCTAGTGACTACAGCAGTCTGCCAGATGTTATTCATTCTAGTGACTACAGCAGTCTGCCAGAGATGTTATTCATTCTAGTGACTACAGCAGTCTGCCAGAGATGTTATTCATTCTAGTGACTACAGCAGTCTGCCAGAGGGTTTATTCATTCTAGTGACTACAGCAGTCTGCCAGATATGTTATTCATTCTAGTGACTACAGCAGTCTGCCAGATATGTTATTCATTCTAGTGACTACAGCAGTCTGCCAGAGATGTTATTCATTCTAGTGACTACAGCAGTCTGCCAGATATGTTATTCAATCTAGTGACTACAGCAGTCTGCCAGATGTTATTCATTCTAGTGACTACAGCAGTCTGCCAGATATGTTATTCATTCTAGTGACTACAGCAGTCTGTCAGATGTTATTCATTCTAGTGACTACAGCAGTCTGCCAGATGTTATTCATTCTAGTGACTACAGCAGTCTGCCAGATATGTTATTCATTCTAGTGACTACAGCAGTCTGTCAGATGTTATTCATTCTAGTGACTACAGCAGTCTGCCAGAGATGTTATTCATTCTAGTGACTACAGCAGTCTGCCAGATATGTTATTAATTCTAGTGACTACAGCAGTCTGTCAGATGTTATTCATTCTAGTGACTACAGCAGTCTGCCAGAGATGTTATTCATTCTAGTGACTGCAGCAGTCTGCCTGTAAAGAGTTCTGTAGTTGTTCATCATGGCTACTACACCTGATTCCTCTTCTACTAAAATATGAAGGTAAATACCTTGACAGCAGTGCACTGACCAGCTGGTTTATAGTGTGTTTTCAGAGCCAACCTTGTTCCATCAGCTTGGAGGAAAGCAGTTGCAATTATTCAAGGCTTGCATTGTGAAGTCTTCTCAAATAGTAAATTGATTACCATTTTAGCATGAACTGCAAAGCGGTAGAATGGAATTTCACACTGTACGCAATCACAATGATCTGGCGCCATCCCGGGCATCAAAGCACATATAATGAACCCTTCATTTATCCTACATTCCTGCCGTAGCATCTGAGCTAAATTCCTCTAGATAGACCGTGTAGGAAGAATGCCTATGTTGAGCAGTGTTCTGCTACTCATAACAACATATGGCTGAGCTCAATGGCCGTCGGGTCTCATATGGACAGGCGGTTTGATTGACAGCCAGCCACACAAAGGAACGATGCATGCTGGCCTGTGTGAGTGTGTGTGCTATGAGAGGTATTCTATGGATTCTGACAGAGAGATCTACTCAGGCAGAGATGCCACAGTATTTGTGACTGAAACTAAGTACGTTTGATGAGGGCTAATAGGGAGCCATTAGGAGATATGTCAGTGTGTGTCAGTCAATACTAAAGCTGTGTGTGTCTCCTGCAGCAGCTCAGCAGACCTCTCTCTGCCTTTTCCTTCTCTGTCTCAGTAAGTCAGTGTGGGTTGAGAGGAGATGAAACACTTTCTGACTGCGTCCGCATCTACTTACTGTAGAAATCCCCTAGCAGCCTCCGTATTTGATGTGCATGTGTGTGTACGCATATGCGAGTGTGTGTGTGTGTTGTATGTCTGTCCTTGTCAAAGCAGAGTGCCTGTCTGTCTGTCTGTCTGTCTGCTGCTTTACGCTGTAGGTGTGCGAGGCGGATATTGACATGATTAACAACGGTATTATACATCAGCTACATTTGAAATAACATGGCCGTACAGCATCACTTCCTCTTGGAGATGACCATTATCAGACAGTCTGCTACAGGAAGCTGAGATGACCATTATCAGACAGTCTGCTACAGGAAGCTGAGATGACCATTATCAGACAGTCTGCTACAGGAAGCTGAGATGACCATTATCAGACAGTCTGCTACAGGAAGCTGAGATGACCATTATCAGACAGTCTGCTACAGGAAGCTGAGATGACCATTATCAGACAGTCTGCTACAGAAAGCTGAGATGACCATTATCAGACAGTCTGCTACAGGAAGCTGAGATGACCATTATCAGACAGTCTGCTACAGGAAGCTGAGATGACCATTATCAGACAGTCTGCTACAGGAAGCTGAGATGACCATTATCAGACAGTCTGCTACAGGAAGCTGAGATGACCATTATCAGACCGTCTGCTACAGGAAGCTGAGATGACCATTATCAGACCGTCTGCTACAGGAAGCTGAGATGACCATTATCAGACAGTCTGCTACAGGAAGCTGAGATGACCATTATCAGACAGTCTGCTACGGGAAGCTGAGATGACCATTATCAGACAGTCTGCTACAGGAAGCTGAGATGACCATTATCATACAGTCTGCTACAGGAAGCTGAGATGACCATTATCAGACAGTCTGCTACAGGAAGCTGAGATGACCATTATCAGACAGTCTGCTACAGGAAGCTGAGATGACCATTATCAGACAGTCTGCTACAGGAAGCTGAGATGACCATTATCAGACAGTCTGCTACAGGAAGCTGAGATGACCATTATCAGACAGTCTGCTACAGGAAGCTGAGATGACCATTATCAGACAGTCTGCTACAGGAAGCTGAGATGACCATTATCAGACAGTCTGCTACAGACAGAGGAAACACCACACAGGTCCCCATTATCCAGGCTCCACGCTGCGCTCAGTATGCTGTGAGCACAGAAATGATTTTCATATGAAGCGTTAGTTTAAAAGGGAAGAGAGAGATCAATACAGTATAGAACAGGAGAGGAAAGAGATAGAATATAGAAAGAGTGTCAGGTGTGTGCGTACTCAAATCAAGTCAAATTTTATTTGTCACATACACATGGTTAGCAGATGTTAATGCGACTGTAGCGAAATGCTTGTGATTCTAGTTCCGACAATGCAGTAATAACCTAACAAGTAATCTAACAAGTGTAAAGGGATGAAGAATATGTAGATAAAGATATATGAATGAGTGATGGTACAGAACGGCATAGGCAAGATGCAGTAGATGGTATCGAGTACAGTATATACATATGAGATGAGTATTGTAGGGTATGTAAACATATAAAAGTGGCGTACTGGTAGTGAAGTCAGGTGCAGGAGAGCAGAGAGTTGTGCTCTACTGGTAGTGAAGTCAGGTGCAGGAGAGCAGAGAGTTGTGCTCTACTGGTAGAGAAGTCAGGTGCAGGAGAGCAGAGAGTTGTGCTCTACTGGTAGTGAAGTCAGGTGCAGGAGAGCAGAGAGTTGTGCTCTACTGGTAGTGAAGTCCGGTGCAGGAGGGCAGAGAGTTGTGCTCTACTGGTAGTGAAGTCAGGTGCAGGAGAGCAGAGAGTTGTGCTCTACTGGTAGTGAAGTCAGGTGCAGGAGGGCAGAGAGTTGTGCTCTACTGGTAGTGAAGTCAGGTGCAGGAGGGCAGAGAGTTGTGCTCTACTGGTAGTGAAGTCAGGTGCAGGAGGGCAGAGAGTTGTGCTCTACAAGTAGTGAAGTTAGGTGCAGGAGAGCGTGCAGGAGAGTTGTGAACAGGCGCACACTTTATTGAGGCAGGAGAAACCAACAGACAGACGCCACTGCGTCAACACCTCCAGCCAATAGGCAAAAGTGCAAAACGCGCAAAACAGTCACAATAATTTATGTTTAACAATTAACATCTTCATGAACAACACGGTATAAGCAAACCAGTCACAATAATAAACATCTTCATGAACAACACGGTATAAGCAAACCAGTCACAATAATAAACATCTTCATGAACAACACGGTATAAGCAAACCAGTCACAATAATAAACATCTTCATGAACAACACGGTATAAGCAAACCAGTCACAATAATAAACATCTTCATGAACAACACGGTATAAGCAAACCAGTCTGGCGCGTCAAACAATAAACACGTAACACAAACAATTTCACACAAAGACATGAGGGGGAACAGAGGAATAAATACATGCAGTGTGATTGGGGAATGAAAAGCAGGTGTGCAGGGAACAAGACAAAACAAATGGATCAATGAAAAATGGAGCGGCGATGGCTAGAAAGCCGGTGACGTCGACCGCCGAAAGCCGCCTGAACAAGGAGAGGAGCCCACTTCGGTGGACTTCGTGACAAAGCGATAGGAGGAGAGGGGATTAGAGGAGAGGAGGTTAGAGGAGAGGGGATTAGAGGAGAGGAGGTTAGAGGAGAGGGGATTAGAGGTGAGGGGATTAGAGGAGAGGAGGTTAGAGGAGAGGAGGTTAGAGGAGAGGGGATTAGAGGGGAGGAGGTTAGAGGAGAGGGGATTAGAGGTGAGGGGAGGAGAGGTTGTTAGAGGAGAGGGGGTTAGAGGAGAGGGGATTAGAGGAGAGGAGGTTAGAGGAGAGGGGATTAGAGGAGAGGAGGTTAGAGGAGAGGGGATTAGAGGTGAGGAGGTTAGAGGAGAGGGGATTAGAGGAGAGGAGGTTAGAGGAGATGGGATTAGAGGTGAGGAGGTTAGAGGAGAGGGGATTAGAGGAGAGGAGGTTAGAGGAGAGGGGATTAGAGGAGAGGAGGTTAGAGGAGAGGGGATTAGAGGAGAGGAGGTTAGAGGAGAGGGGATTAGAGGTGAGGGGATTAGAGGAGAGGAGGTTAGAGGAGAGGGGGTTAGAGGAGAGGGGATTAGAGGAGAGGGGATTAGAGGGGAGGAGGTTAGAGGAGAGGGGATTAGAGGAGAGGGGGTTAGAGGAGAGGGGGTTAGAGGAGAGGGGATTAGAGGTGAGGGGATTAGAGGAGAGGAGGTTAGAGGAGAGGGGATTAGAGGTGAGGGGATTAGAGGAGAGGAGGTTAGAGGAGAGGGGATTAGAGGAGAGGGGATTAGAGGAGAGGGGATTAGAGGAGAGGGGATTAGAGGTGAGGGGATTAGAGGAGAGGAGGTTAGAGGAGAGGAGGTTAGAGGAGAGGAGGTTAGAGGAGAGGGGATTAGAGGTGAGGGGATTAGAGGAGAGGAGGTTAGAGGAGAGGGGGTTAGAGGAGAGGGGATTAGAGGAGAGGGGATTAGAGGGGAGGGGATTAGAGGAGAGGGGATTAGAGGAGAGGGGATTAGAGGAGAGGGGATTAGAGGAGAGGGGATTAGAGGTGAGGGGATTAGAGGAGAGGAGGTTAGAGGAGAGGAGGTTAGAGGAGAGGGGATTAGAGGTGAGGTTAGAGGAGAGGAGGTTAGAGGAGAGGGGATTAGAGGAGAGGGGATTAGAGGGGAGGAGGTTAGAGGAGAGGGGATTAGAGGAGAGGGGGTTAGAGGAGAGGGGATTAGAGGAGAGGGGATTAGAGGTGAGGGGATTAGAGGAGAGGAGGTTAGAGGAGAGGAGGTTAGAGGAGAGGGGATTAGAGGTGAGGTTAGAGGAGAGGAGGTTAGAGGAGAGGGGATTAGAGGAGAGGGGATTAGAGGGGAGGAGGTTAGAGGAGAGGGGATTAGAGGAGAGGGGGTTAGAGGAGAGGGGATTAGAGGAGAGGGGATTAGAGGAGAGGGGATTAGAGGTGAGGGGATTAGAGGAGAGGAGGTTAGAGGAGAAGGGATTAGAGGAGAGGGGGTTAGAGGAGAGGGGATTAGAGGAGAGGGGATTAGAGGTGAGGGGATTAGAGGAGAGGGGATTAGAGGAGAGGAGGTTAGAGGAGAGGAGGTTAGAGGAGAGGGGGTTAGAGGAGAGGGGATTAGAGGAGAGGGGATTAGAGGTGAGGGGATTAGAGGAGAGGGGATTAGAGGAGAGGGGATTAGAGGTGAGGGGATTAGAGGAGAGGAGGTTAGAGGAGAGGAGGTTAGAGGAGAGGAGGTTAGAGGAGAGGGGATTAGAGGTGAGGGGATTAGAGGAGAGGAGGTTAGAGGAGAGGAGGTTAGAGGAGAGGGGATTAGAGGGGAGGAGGTTAGAGGAGAGGGGATTAGAGGTGAGGGGATTAGAGGAGAGGAGGTTAGAGGAGAGGAGGTTAGAGGAGAGGGGATTAGAGGAGAGGAGGTTAGAGGAGAGGAGGTTAGAGGAGAGGGGATTAGAGGTGAGGGGATTAGAGGAGAGGAGGTTAGAGGAGAGGGGATTAGAGGGGAGGAGGTTAGAGGAGAGGGGATTAGAGGAGAGGAGGTTAGAGGAGAGGGGATTAGAGGGGAGGAGGTTAGAGGAGAGGGGATTAGAGGTGAGGGGATTAGAGGAGAGGAGGTTAGAGGAGAGGAGGTTAGAGGAGAGGGGATTAGAGGAGAGGAGGTTAGAGGAGAGGAGGTTAGAGGAGAGGGGATTAGAGGTGAGGGGATTAGAGGAGAGGAGGTTAGAGGAGAGGGGATTAGAGGGGAGGAGGTTAGAGGAGAGGGGATTAGAGGAGAGGAGGTTAGAGGAGAGGGGATTAGAGGTGAGGGGATTAGAGGAGAGGAGGTTAGAGGAGGGGGTTAGAGGAGAGGGGATTAGAGGTGAGGAGGTTAGAGGAGAGGGGATTAGAGGAGAGGGGATTAGAGGAGAGGGGGTTAGAGGAGAGGGGGTTAGAGGAGAGGGATTAGAGGGAGGGGATTAGAGGAGAGGGGATTAGAGGAGAGGGGATTAGAGGAGAGGGGATTAGAGGAGAGGGGATTGGAGGGGAGGAGGTTAGAGGAGAGGGGATTAGAGGAGAGGAGGTTAGAGGAGAGGGGATTAGAGGAGAGGGGATTAGAGGGGAGGAGGTTAGAGGAGAGGGGGTTAGAGGAGAGGAGGTTAGAGGAGAGGGGATTAGAGGAGAGGGGATTAGAGGTGAGGGGATTAGAGGAGAGGGGATAAGTAAGAGGGGGATTAGAGGAGAGGAGGTTAGAGGAGAGGGGTTTAGAGGAGAGGGGATTAGAGGAGAGGGGATTAGAGGAGAGGGGGTTAGAGGAGAGGGGATTAGAGGTGAGGGGATTAGAGGAGAGGAGGTTAGAGGAGAGGGGTTTAGAGGAGAGGGGATTAGAGGAGAGGGGATTAGAGGAGAGGGGATTAGAGGAGAGGGGGTTAGAGGAGAGGGGATTAGAGGAGAGGGGGTTAGAGGAGAGGGGTTAGAGGAGAGGGGATTAGAGGAGAGGGGATTAGAGGAGAGGGGATTAGAGGAGAGGGGATTAGAGGAGAGGGGATTAGAGGAGAGGAGGTTAGAGGAGAGGGGATTAGAGGAGAGGGGATAGAGGAGAGGGGATTAGAGGTGAGGGGATTGGAGGGGAGGAGGTTAGAGGAGAGGGGATTAGAGGAGAGGAGGTTAGAGGAGAGGGGATTAGAGGAGAGGGGATTAGAGGGGAGAGGTTAGAGGAGTGGGGGTTAGAGGAGAGGAGGTTAGAGGAGAGGGGATTAGAGGAGAGGGGATTAGAGGTGAGGGGATTAGAGGAGAGGGGATAAGAGGAGAGGGGATTAGAGGAGAGGAGGTTAGAGGAGAGGGGTTTGTTAGAGGAGAGGGGATTAGAGGAGAGGGGATTAGAGGAGAGGGGGTTAGAGGAGAGGGGATTAGAGGTGAGGGGATTAGAGGAGAGGAGGTTAGAGGAGAGGGGTTTAGAGGAGAGGGGATTAGAGGAGAGGGGATTAGAGGAGAGGGGATTAGAGGAGAGGGGGTTAGAGGAGAGGGGATTAGAGGAGAGGGGGTTAGAGGAGAGGGGGTTAGAGGAGAGGGGATTAGAGGAGAGGGGATTAGAGGAGAGGGGATTAGAGGAGAGGGGATTAGAGGAGAGGGGATTAGAGGAGAGGAGGTTAGAGGAGAGGGGATTAGAGGAGAGGGGATTAGAGGAGAGGGGATTAGAGGTGAGGGGGTTAGAGGAGAGGGGATTAGAGGAGAGGGGATTAGAGGTGAGGGGATTAGAGGAGAGGGGATTAGAGGTGAGGGGATTAGAGGTGAGGGGATTAGAGGAGAGGGGATTAGAGGTGAGGGGATTAGAGGAGAGGAGGTTAGAGGAGAGGGGTTTAGAGGAGAGGGGATTAGAGGAGAGGGGATTAGAGGAGAGGGGATTAGAGGAGAGGGGATTAGAGGAGAGGGGATTAGAGGAGAGGGGATTAGAGGTGGGGGGGTTAGAGGAGAGGGGATTAGAGGAGAGGGGATTAGAGGAGAGGGGATTAGAGGAGAGGGGATTAGAGGTGAGGGGATTAGAGGAGAGGGGATTAGAGGAGAGGGGATTAGAGGAGAGGGGATTAGAGGAGAGGGGATTAGAGGTGAGGGGTTTAGAGGAGAGGGGATTAGAGGTGAGGGGATTAGAGGAGAGGGGATTAGAGGTGAGGGGGTTAGAGGAGAGGGGATTAGAGGAGAGGGGATTAGAGGAGAGGGGTTTAGAGGAGAGGGGATTAGAGGAGAGGGGATTAGAGGAGAGGGGATTAGAGGAGAGGGGGTTAGAGCAGAGGGGATTAGAGGAGAGGAGGTTAGAGGAGAGGGGATTAGAGGAGAGGGGATTAGAGATGAGGGGATTAGAGGAGAGGGGATTAGAGGTGAGGGGATTAGAGGAGAGGAGGTTAGAGGAGAGGGGTTTAGAGGAGAGGGGATTAGAGGAGAGGGGATTAGAGGAGAGGGGATTAGAGGTGAGGGGATTAGAGGTGAGGGGATTAGAGGAGAGGGGATTAGAGGAGAGGGGATTAGAGGAGAGGGGATTAGAGGAGAGGGGATTAGAGGAGAGGGGATTAGAGGAGAGGGGATTAGAGGAGAGGGGATTAGAGGTGAGGGGATTAGAGGAGAGGGGATTAGAGGAGAGGGGATTAGAGGAGAGGGGATTAGAGGAGAGGGGATTAGAGGTGAGGGGATTAGAGGAGAGGGGATTTGAGGAGAGGGGGTTAGAGGAGAGGGGATTAGAGGTGAGGGGATTAGAGGTGAGGGGATTAGAGGAGAGGAGGTTAGAGGAGAGGGGTTTAGAGGAGAGGGGATTAGAGGTGAGGGGATTAGAGGTGAGGGGATTAGAGGAGAGGGGATTAGAGGAGAGGGGATTAGAGGAGAGGGGATTAGAGGAGAGGGGATTAGAGGTGAGGGGATTTGAGGAGAGGAGGTTAGAGGAGAAGGGATTAGAGGAGAGGGGGTTAGAGGAGAGGGGATTAGAGGAGAGGGGATTTGAGGAGAGGGGATTAGAGGAGAGGGGATTGGAGGGTGATTCTGGAAAAGGTGAGAATAGTCTATGTGTGTGTGTGTGTTCTGATGTCAGGGGATGACAGAACTCTTGTTTGTGTATCATGGCACCCTCTGGCAACATCTGACTGTGAACATTAGGTGTAGTAAAACTACAGTAGCAGACACTTCCCAGACTAACATTACAAACACTTTCACCATTTGTCCCAGCCCCACTTTACCTCGGCTCCTGTGTAGAATGCATACTGCAGGGCTATGGCTGTACTCAGGTTTTTACAGTACAGTAAGACCACCTTTCTTTGACGCAAACATTCCCACTTTTAAACATTTCTAGAAAATAACCAAAAAATGACAGTTTAAAGCATCTACTTTTCTGGGTATGCAGCCAGTAGTATAACAGGGGTGTGTGTGAGGCTGCTTAAGCCTTTTTATTTGGAAGGATTTTACAGGAAAGAAGCAAATCATTAGAGCCTGAAGAACACTTCCTCCCTTCTGTTGTGGTTATGTAACCAACCAAGTGCCACAATTAGCATAACGCAACAATGTTAATGAGGGACTGGAGCAGAGAGAGGTCCTGCTACCATCGCAATTATCATGGATCGACGCTATATAATATACTGACTGTAGTTATATACATATTTTTCAAGCTCTTTTTCGTATAAATGCTGTATTGCTGCTGGACTATGGCACCCCCTTTTTATACTGTGTACTGCTGTAGACCAGGGCACTACGGTACACAGCTAAATATGAGCCTGTCACGTCCTGACCTTAGTTCCTTTTTCATGTCTCTGTTTTAGTTTGGTCAGGGCGTGAGTTGGGGTGGGCATTCTATGTTGTGATTTCTATGTTTGTATTTCTGTGTTTGGCCTGGTATGGTTCCCAATCAGAGGCAGCTGTCGATCGTTGTCTCTGATTGAGAACCATACTTAGGTAGCCTGTTTTTCCCATTTTGAGTTGTGGGTGATTGTTTTCTGTTGTGTGTCTGCACCAGCCAGAACTGTTTCGGTCGTTCTCTTTGTTATTCCCGTGTTCATTTATGGACACATACCACGCTGCACCTTGGTCCTCTCCTTCCAACAGCCGTTACAGAGCCATATAACCAAGAACAAAGAGCCAAGGACAAAGACAATATTCCTTTTCAAATAAAATAAAATTGTATTAGTCACAAGTGCCGAATACAAAAGTTGTAGACCTTACAGTGAAATGCTTACTTACGAACCCCTAACCAACAATGCAGTTAAAGAAATACGGATAAGAACAAGAAATAAAGGAACAAGTCATTAAAGAACAGCACTAAATACAGGGGGGTACCGGTACAGAGTCAATGTGCGGGGGCACCGGTTAGTTGAGGTAATATGTACATGTAGGTAGAGTTAAGTGACTACGCATAGATAATAACAACAGCGAGTAGCAGTGTTGTAAAAGAGGGGGGGGTCCTAAACTTGGCGCTCCGGTACTGCTTTCCGTGTGGTAGAAAGAACAGTCTATGACTAGGGTGGCTGGAGTCTGACAATTATTAGGGCCTTCCTCTGACATCGCCTGGTATAGAGGTCCTGGGTGGCAGGAAGCTTGGCCCCAGGGATGTACTGGGCCGTTCGCACTACCCTCTGTAGTGCCTTGCGGTCGGAGGCCGAGCAGTTACCATATCAGGCAGTGATGCAACTAGCTGCTCTCGATGGTGCAGCTGTAGAACCTTTTGATGATCTGAGGACCATTGCCAAATCTTTTGTCTCCTGAGGGGGAATAGGCTTTGCCATGCCCTCTTCACGACTGTCTTGGTGTGCTTGGACCATGTTAGTTTGTTGGTGACGTGGACACCAAGGAACTTGAATCTCTCAACCTGCTCCACTGCAGCCCTGTCGATGAGAATGGGCCCCCCTAGGTCCTCTTTTTCCTGTAGTCCACAATCATCTCCATTGTCTTGATCATGTTGAGTGAGAGGATGTTGTCCTGGCACCACTTGGCCAGGTCTCTGACCTCCTCCCTACAGCCTATAGGCTGTCTCATCGTTGTCGTTGTTGTTACCACTGTTGTGTCATCGGCTAACTTAATGATGGTTTGGAGTTGTGCCTGGCCGTGCAGTCATGAGTGAACAGGGAGTACAGGAGGGAACTGAGCACGCACCCCTGAGGTGCCCCCGTGTTGAGGATCAGCGTGGCGGATGTGTTGTTACCTACCCTTACCACCTGGGGGCGGTCAGTCAGGAAGTCCGGGATCCAGTTGCAGAGGGAGGTGTTTAGTCCCAGGGTCCTTAGCTTATTGATGAGCTTTGAGGGCACTATGGTGTTGAATGCTGAGCTGTAGTCAATGAACAGCATTCTCACGTAGGTGTTCCTTTTGTCCAGGTTGGAAAGTGCAGTGTAGAGTGCAATAGAGATTTGATCTGTGGATCTGTTGGGGCGGTATGCAAATTAGAGTGGGTCTAGGGTTTCTGGGATAATGGTGTTGATGTGATTAATGACCAGCCTTTCAAAGCACTTCATGGCTACAGACGTGAGTGCTCCGGGTCGGTAGTCATTTAGGCAGGTTACCTTAGTGTTCTTGGGCACAGGCACTATGGTGGTCTGCTTAAACATGTTTGTATTACAGACTTGGAGAGGGAGAGGTTGAAAATGTCAGTGAAGACACTTGCCAGTTGGTCAGCGAATGCTCACAGTACACATCCTGGTAATCCGTCTGGCCCTGCGGCCTTGTGAATGTTGACCTGTTTAAAGGTCTTACTCACATCGGCTGTAGAGAGAGTGATCACACAGTCTTCTGGATTAGTTGATGCTCTCATGCATGTTTCAGTGTTATTTGCCTCGAAGTGAGCATAGAAGTAGTTTAGCTCGTCTGGTAGGCTCGTGTCACTGGGCAGCTCTCGGCTGTGCTTCCCTTTGTAGTCTGTAATGGTTTGCAAGCCCTGCCACATCAGACGAGACAGTGTTTTAGATACACTACGTTTTACTATGTTGTGTTGCAAAGCATCAAACAATTATGTTGCTTTCAAGTTTAAACTTCAAAATAAACAACCTGTCAATCAAAGATGCACTGTTGGTTTGAATTATTGGAAGTCTACTTAATTAGTCAGACATTTTAAATGGATATGGACTCAGTGACCTGATTTGGTTTAGCGAATGAGAAATCTTGTTAAGTGCGGGCCAAATGCGTGAACTCTGGTTTAGCTGTTACACAGGGACACTTTGAGGACACTCTGAGGACACTCTGCTCAAGAGTCATTGGGTTGAAAAGAGACACTATCTGTTGTTGGGCATCTACATCTGTTGCCTATTCTTACTTACCTGTTACCTGTCTAGAGAAAGTCTAGTTGAACACCTATTGAACTGCCTACTGAGTGGCGCAGTGGTCTAAGGCACTGCATCACAGTGCTAGCTGTGCCACTAGAGATTCTGGGTTTGACCCATGGGGCGGAGCACAATTCGCCCAGCGTTGTCTGTCCGGGTTTGGCCGGCAGGGATGTCCTTGTCCCATCGCGCACTAGCGACTCCTGTGGCGGGCCGGGTGCAGTGCACACTGACACAGTCGCCAGGTGTACGGTGTTTCCTCCAACACATTGGTTTAGTGGGCATTGTGTCAAGAAGCAGTGCGGCTTGGTTGGGTTGTGTTTCGGAGGACACACGGCTCTCGACCGTCGAGTCTCCCGAGTCCGTACGGGATTTGCAGCGATGAGACAAGACTGTAACTACCAATTGGATATCACGAAATTGGGGAGAAAAAGGGTCTAAATTCTCTATATTTTTAAATAAACATCTAATGAACTTACCTGAATTCGCCTGCTATGTGGAGGATCAGCCATCGTCGATTCAACAAGCGTTAGCCTGGCGTCGTTTGATCTTGAGCTGGGGAGGACGGCTGTTCCTAGTGAGCTGTGGACTTCAAGCAGGGCATTTTCTGCCAAGGATAAAAAATAGGCATCGGTCTTGGAATGATTGTTTCAGGGAGTTTGGTCCAGTACCATGAGCATCATTGGGTTTCAATGAATTTCGCTGTATCATTCACCTTCAATGAGCTCCAATGACCGCCAACTTTAGCTTACAAGCTTGTTAGTTGAACAGTGTCAGTGAGTTTTATAAGAGTACAATGTAATACCCAGGATTATATTTTTACTTCTCTACACTATAATACCCAGGATTATATTTTTACTTCTCTACACTGTAATACCCAGGATTATATTTTTACTTCTCTACACTGTAATGACCAGGATTATATTTTTACTTCTCTATACTGTAATACCCAGGATTATATTTTTACTTCTCTATTCTGTAATACCCAGGATTATATTTTTACTTCTCTATGCTGTAATACCCAGGATTATATTTTTACTTCTCTATTCTGTAATACCCAGGATTATATTTTTACTTCTCTATGCTGTAATACCCAGGATTATATTTTTACTTCTCTATTCTGTAATACCCAGGATTATATTTTTACTTCTCTATGCTGTAATACCCAGGATTATATTTTTACTTCTCTATTCTGTAATACCCAGGATTATATTTTTACTTCTCTATGCTGTAATACCCAGGATTATATTTTTACTTCTCTATTCTGTAATACCCAGGATTATATTTTTACTTCTCTATGCTGTAATACCCAGGATTATATTTTTACTTCTCTATTCTGTAATACCCAGGATTATATTTTTACTTCTCTATGCTGTAATACCCAGGATTATATTTTTACTTCTCTATTCTGTAATACCCAGGATTATATTTTTACTTCTCTATGCTGTAATACCCAGGATTATATTTTTACTTCTCTATTCTGTAATACCCAGGATTATATTTTTACTTCTCTATGCTGTAATACCCAGGATTATATTTTTACTTCTCCACACTGTAATACCCAGGATTATATTTTTACTTCTCCACACTGTATTGATTACAGTGCAGCTGATCATTTTTGTTTAGCTAATATATTCAAGTCAAATTGCTTTCCCTGTGTGGTTGTATTTTCAATGAGTCATACTGCAGTTATTCTTGTTGCATGATGGGAGAACATTCTGTAAACAGTAATCTAAGCCTTTATAAATCTCTTAGTAATATCCCTAGCCTCTTGTTTTTCTCCTAGTGAGTCATTGTCAGGTCATTTACTGTCCTTTCACCATTATTCCCATGCTGGCCAATCTGAGTCTTGTGATGAGATGGTTACATGAGGAGTACGGTAAGAGGAGGTAGTTACAGTACATAAAGGTTTGGATGGCTATATATGTCCTATGCTAGATATAGCCATTCTATTGACCTTCATCAACATGTTGTTGAGGGCCTTGCACTCTTGCAGCCAATATAATATAACCAGTCCACTTCCTGTAGGCTACCATACCACCCCAGCCAATATAATATAACCAGTCCACTTCCTGTAGGCTACCACACCACCCCAGCCAATATAATATAACTAGTCCACTTCCTGTAGGCTACCACACCACCCCAGCCAATATAATATAACCAGTCCACTTCCTGTAGGCTACCACACCACCCCAGCCAATATAATATAACCAGTCAACTTCCTGTAGGCTACCACACCACCCCAGCCAATATAATATAATCAGTCCACTTCCTGTAGGCTACCAAACCACCCCAGCCAATATAATATAACTAGTCCACTTCCTGTAGGCTACCACACCACCCCAGCCAATATAATATAACCAGTCCACTTCCTGTAGGCTACCACACCACCCCAGCCAATATAATATAACCAGTCCACTTCCTGTAGGCTACCACACCACCCCAGCCAATATAATATAATCAGTCCACTTCCTGTAGGCTACCAAACCACCCCAGCCAATATAATATAACCAGTCCACTTCCTGTAGCCTTGTCCTCTTCCTGTTGCCAGTCCACTTGTCATCTCAAATCCCCATGCGCCAGCACCTCCACTGACCCTAGTTCTGCTCCCTCCCTCAATCCTTCCCTACCTCTCCCTTCCTCAATCCCTCCCTCTCCCTTCCTCAATCCCTCCCTATCTACATCCCTCGCTCTTATACATCCCTGTCTCTGTCCGCCCCCCCTCCATCAATCCATCCGTTCCTTCTATCCATCCCTCAGACTCTCCTCCCTCCATCCTTCCCTCTCCAGACACGCTCATCCGTTCCCGGACAGAGACAGATCAAACCAGGTCCTTAGAGGTGCAATGAGGCAACAGCAGCCTGACACATAGCTGCCTGTCATTATACACTAGTCACCATTATACAGTAGTCACCTCACCTCTACTGGCAACACGAATCAATATCATACATCATCAATGACTAAGAGCCACTGTGTCACGACTGCTACATCTCTGCTGCCCTGTTTCCATTAGAATCTGTGTCTGCTATGAGAAAGCCAGGTTCTAGGTTTAGGGTCAATTAAATGGCACATGACTGTTTCAATCCAAACGTTAACACAGACTAATGCACTATTGTATCATTTATAAAGGCTTAGCAAATATTTGATCTTGACAAGCAATTACTTCAATGTGGCTTTACCCAGTGACAACTGTTATGTGTCTTAACAATGTAAATTAAGTCTTGAATTAAACACACTGGAACTGATATGTATAATGTGAATTAGAAAACCCCAAAATGAACTTTCATTATATGTCTGCTATGAGAAAGAGAGGTACCAGGATTATGGTAAATTGTCAAATAGCTGTTTCACTCCAGACTGAGATGAACACTACTGTAATGGTTGAGCAAATATTTAAGCTGGACAAGCAATTCATTCACTCATCGTGGCTTTACCCAGTGGCTAGTACTATTAAATGCCTTGACTGATTGTCTGAATAATCAGCCTATGAAGCCATGCACTAAACACACACACACACACACACACACTTAAATGTGTGAATTACAAACAAATTCCAAAAATGTGGTTGCAACAACAATGGGGTTGAAATATTGGAAAACCGTACAACAGGAAAATGCTGTGGGGATGTAACCAGAAGGAGTGTTGTCTAATTGTCTTTCATCTGAAAGGCAGAACGTCTGTGAGCCTCCAGTGTCTTTGTGTTGTGTGGAGCGAGCCGGGCAGCCGAGCACATTGCTGCACTGTGGGGATGGCACTGAGAAAAGACTGAATCACCCGAGCCTGTCGCGGTGCCTAGGAAGCACGTGGCTGACTGGCAGAGACCAGAACACTCAGCTTTACTAGAACAGAGAGACCAGAACACTCAGCTTTACTAGAACACAGAGACCAGAACACTCAGTTTTACTAGAACACAGAGACCAGAACACTCAGCTTTACTAGAACATAGAGACCAGAACACTCAGTTTTACTAGAACACAGAGACCAGAACACAGAGACCAGAACACTCAGCTTTACTAGAACACAGAGACCAGAACACTCAGCTTTACTAGAACACAGAGACCAGAACACTCAGCTTTACTAGAACAGAGAGACCAGAACACTCAGCTTTACTAGAACACAGAGACCAGAACACTCAGCTTTACTAGAACACAGAGACCAGAACACAGAGACCAGAACACTCAGTTTTACTAGAACACAGAGACCAGAACACAGAGACCAGAACACTCAGCTTTACTAGAACACAGAGACCAGAACACTCAGCTTTACTAGAACAGAGAGACCAGAACACTCAGCTTTACTAGAACACAGAGACCAGAACATTCAGCTTTACTAGAACACAGAGACCAGAACACAGAGACCAGAACACTCAGTTTTACTAGAACACAGAGACCAGAACACAGAGACCAGAACACTCAGCTTTACTAGAACACAGAGACCAGAACACTCAGCTTTACTAGAACACAGAGACCAGAACACTCAGCTTTACTAGAACACAGAGACCAGAACACTCAGCTTTACTAGAACATAGAGACCAGAACACTCAGCTTTACTAGAACACAGAGACCAGAACACTCAGCTTTACTAGAACACAGAGACCAGAACACAGAGACCAGAACACAGAGACCAGAACACTCAGCTTTACTAGAACACAGAGACCAGAACACTCAGCTTTACTAGAACACAGAGACCAGAACACTCAGTTTTACTAGAACACAGAGACCAGAACACTCAGCTTTACTAGAACACAGAGACCAGAACACTCAGCTTTACTAGAACACAGAGACCAGAACACAGAGACCAGAACACTCAGTTTTACTAGAACACAGAGACCAGAACACAGAGACCAGAACACTCAGTTTTACTAGAACACAGAGACCAGAACACTCAGCTTTACTAGAACACAGAGACCAGAACACTCAGCTTTACTAGAACAGAGAGACTAGAACACAGAGACCAGAACACAGAGACCAGAACACTCAGCTTTACTAAAAAACAGATAGGAAACACAACAGAGGAGAGAGTGGACCCAGCTATCTGATTTAATATAGGATTTAGTGAGCTAAGAAATTCCAAAAACCACATACGCAGACACGCATGCACGAGGATGCATGCACACACACACGTATGTACACACAGGCACACATGCATGAGGATTCATGTACGCACGCTTGCACACAAACACACACACACACACACACACACACACAGAGTGGATTTCCTCTAATTCGTTAATGTTTTCAATTGCTCAGAATTTGCATTTAAGTAGTGTTTCATTATTCCACATGTTAATTTCAAAATAAGTGTTTTAAAATAACATCGGGTATGATAATCAAATGTGTGTTTAAATGGGCACAGTGCTACAATGATGGAAATGGAATCTGAGTATCCCCCCCAAAAAATATATTTTTAAGTTTAGTTTTTAGAATTTATTTCAATACACTGTTCTTTAGTTTTCATCTCCTGCAGGAGAATTCATTTCCTGTAATATTTATCCAGGAATGACAAGCTATTTTAAGCATGAATCTCATCACTGTCACAAAAATACAGAATTTATCAATACTATTTAGGCCCTTTAATGTCTGACAGAAACAACAACAAAACACAATTCATAGTTTAGATTTAGTAGTTAGAATGAAATGAAAGAAAGTAAGAAAAGCTAAATTAACAGCAATACTGTGATGATTTTAGAATATCAAGCGCAATATATATTTTTTATATTCATGTATATTTACACTTATGAAATGATACAAATACTTATTGTTTATGCTCTATGTCTAATCTCAGCACCCAGAACCAAGGCCATGTTCAGTTGCCAAACGTTATTGAACAATGCAGATAGAAATGCCATGAATAGAGTTGATAGGATTCCTTATTCTACATGTCAGAGAGTCATGTTTGTTCTACCTATTTCTAACTGAACGCTCCAAATCAATGTGTCGTGCTGAGCACGCCCCAAATCAGCTATGTTCAAGCTGACACAAGAGACCAACAAAATGTTGCCCTTTCCCCCAATTTTAGATTCATCAAATTGGATAATTAATTGTGATTCATGTAAAAAGCAAGTTAACAATGGAATTAATCCAGATCTGTATAATTTATGGAAATCAAAACAATACTAATTTGGTTAACATGACACCAAAGAACTTGAATCTCTCAACCTGCTCTACTGCAGCACCGTCGTTGAGAATGGGGGCGTGCTCGGTCCTCCTTTTCCTGTTGTCCACAATCATCTCCTTTGTCTTGATCACGTTGAGGGAGAGGTTGTTGTCCTGGCACGGCCAGGTCTCTTCTGTTAGGGTAGTCAACATGCTGTTAGTCTCTTCTGTTAGGGTGGTCAACATGTTGTTAGTCTTCTCCTCCCTGGCCCCTGTAGATGGATTAATAGCCTGACAGCTTGGAACTCCCTCTGACACTCCCAGTGTCCTTAGTAAGAGGGCCGCTGCTGTTACAGAACAAAGCATCCACCACCCATACCACACCCAGTACTGCACCACCTGTACTGCACACACTATATCACACACTATACCACACCCTGTACTGCACCACCTGTACTGCACACACTATATCACACACTATACCACACCCAGTACTGCACCACCTGTATTGCACACACTATATCGCACACTATACCACACCCTGTACTGCACCACCTGTACTGCACACACTATATCACACACTATACCACACCCAGTACTGCACCACCTGTACTGCACACACTATATCACACACTATACCACACCCAGTACTGCACCACCTGTACTGCACACACTATATCACACACTATACCACACCCTGTACTGCACCACCTGTACTGCACACACTATATCACACACTATACCACACCCAGTACTGCACCACCTGTACTGCACACACTATACCACAACCAGTACTGCACCACCTGTACTGCACACACTATATCACACACTATACCACACCCAGTACTGCACCACCTGTACTGCACACACTATACCACACACAGTACCACACACCTTACCGCAGCATGCTATCTCTGTTCGGTTCTGAAAGAACTGACCAGAAGAAAAGAGAGAGAATTTTAAGCAATTGAGATAGAGCCTCTCTCTCTCCTCAGGTTCCCTCCTCACCACCCATGCTGGGTTAAACAACCCCATCCTCAACACAACAAAGACAGAAACAACCTCCATCCTCAACACAACAAAGACAGAAACAACCTCCATCCTCAACACAACAAAGACAGAAACAACCTCCATCCTCAACACAACAAAGACAGAAACAGCATGTTAAACAACCTCCATCCTCAACACAACAAAGACAGAAACAGCATGTTAAACAACCTCCATCCTCAACACAACAAAGACAGAAACAACCTCCATCCTCATCACAACAAAGACAGAAACAGCCTCCATCCTCATCACAACAAAGACAGAAACAGCATGTTAAACAACCCCATCCTCAACACAACAAAGACAGAAACAGCCTCCATCCTCAACACAACAAAGACAGAAACAGCCTCCATCCTCATCACAACAAAGACAGAAATAGCCTCCATCCTCATCACAACAAAGACAGAAACAGCCTCCATCCTCATCACAACAAAGACAGAAACAGCATGTTAAACAACCCCATCCTCAACACAACAAAGACAGAAACAGCCTCCATCCTTAACACAACAAAGGCAGAAACAGCATGTGAAACAACCTCCATCCTCAACACAACAAAGACAGAAACAGCATGTTAAACAACCCCATCCTCAACACAACAAAGACAAAAACAGCATGTTAAACAACCTCCATCCTCAGCACAACAAAGACAGAAACAGCATGTTAAACAACCTCCATCCTCAACACAACAAAGACAGAAACAGCATGTTAAACAACCTCCATCCTCAACACAACAAAGACAGAAACAACCTCCATCCTCAACACAACAAAGACAGAAACAGCATGTTAAACAACCCCATCCTCATCACAACAAAGACAGAAACAACCTCCATCCTCAACACAACAAAGACAGAAACAACCTTCATCCTCAACACAACAAAGACAGAAACAGCATGTTAAACAACCCCATCCTCAACACAACAAAGACCGAAACAGCCTCCATCCTCATCACAACAAAGACAGAAACAGCATGTAAAACAACCTCCATCCTCAACACAACAAAGACAGAAACAGCATGTTAAACAACCTCCATCCTCAACACAACAAAGACAGAAACAGCCTCCATCCTCATCACAACAAAGACAGAAACAGCCTCCATCCTCAACACAACAAAGACAGAAACAGCATGTTAAACAACCTCATCCTCAACACAACAAAGACCGAAACAGCCTCCATCCTCATCACAACAAAGACAGAAACAGCATGTGAAACAGCCTCCATCCTCATCACAACAAAGACAGAAACAGCATGTGAAACAACCTCCATCCTCAACACAACAAAGACCGAAACAGCATGTTAAACAACCTCCATCCTCAACACAACAAAGAAAGAAACAACCTCCATCCTCAACACAACAAAGACAGAAACAACCTCCATCCTCAACACAACAAAGACAGAAACAGCCTCCATCCTCAACACAACAAAGACAGAAACAGCCTCCATCCTCATCACAACAAAGACAGAAATAGCCTCCATCCTCATCACAACAAAGACAGAAACAGCCTCCATCCTCATCACAACAAAGACAGAAACAGCATGTTAAACAACCCCATCCTCAACACAACAAAGACAGAAACAGCCTCCATCCTTAACACAACAAAGGCAGAAACAGCATGTGAAACAACCTCCATCCTCAACACAACAAAGACAGAAACAGCATGTTAAACAACCCCATCCTCAACACAACAAAGACAAAAACAGCATGTTAAACAACCTCCATCCTCAGCACAACAAAGACAGAAACAGCATGTTAAACAACCTCCATCCTCAACACAACAAAGACAGAAACAGCATGTTAAACAACCTCCATCCTCAACACAACAAAGACAGAAACAACCTCCATCCTCAACACAACAAAGACAGAAACAACCTTCATCCTCAACACAACAAAGACAGAAACAGCATGTTAAACAACCCCATCCTCAACACAACAAAGACCGAAACAGCCTCCATCCTCATCACAACAAAGACAGAAACAGCATGTAAAACAACCTCCATCCTCAACACAACAAAGACAGAAACATCATGTTAAACAACCTCCATCCTCAACACAACAAAGACAGAAACAGCATGTTAAACAACCTCCATCCTCAACACAACAAAGACAGAAACAGCCTCCATCCTCATCACAACAAAGACAGAAACAGCCTCCATCCTCAACACAACAAAGACAGAAACAGCATGTTAAACAACCTCATCCTCAACACAACAAAGACCGAAACAGCCTCCATCCTCATCACAACAAAGACAGAAACAGCATGTGAAACAGCCTCCATCCTCATCACAACAAAGACAGAAACAGCATGTGAAACAACCTCCATCCTCAACACAACAAAGACCGAAACAGCATGTTAAACAACCTCCATCCTCAACACAACAAAGAAAGAAACAACCTCCATCCTCAACACAACAAAGACAGAAACAACCTCCATCCTCAACACAACAAAGACAGAAACAACCTCCATCCTCAACACAACAAAGACAGAAACAGCATGTTAAACAACCTCCATCCTCAGCACAACAAAGACAGAAACAACCTCCATCCTCAACACAACGAAGACAGAAACAACCTCCATCCTCAACACAACAAAGACAGAAACAACCTCCATCCTCAACACAACAAAGACAGAAACATCATGTTAAACAACCTCCATCCTCAACACAACAAAGACAGAAACAGCATGTTAAACAACCTCCATCCTCAACACAACAAAGACAGAAACAGCCTCCATCCTCATCACAACAAAGACAGAAACAGCCTCCATCCTCAACACAACAAAGACAGAAACAGCATGTTAAACAACCTCATCCTCAACACAACAAAGACCGAAACAGCCTCCATCCTCATCACAACAAAGACAGAAACAGCATGTGAAACAGCCTCCATCCTCATCACAACAAAGACAGAAACAGCATGTGAAACAACCTCCATCCTCAACACAACAAAGACCGAAACAGCATGTTAAACAACCTCCATCCTCAACACAACAAAGAAAGAAACAACCTCCATCCTCAACACAACAAAGACAGAAACAACCTCCATCCTCAACACAACAAAGACAGAAACAACCTCCATCCTCAACACAACAAAGACAGAAACAGCATGTTAAACAACCTCCATCCTCAGCACAACAAAGACAGAAACAACCTCCATCCTCAACACAACGAAGACAGAAACAACCTCCATCCTCAACACAACAAAGACAGAAACAACCTCCATCCTCAACACAACAAAGACCGAAACAGCATGTTAAACAACCTCCATCCTCAACACAACAAAGACAGAAACAACCTCCATCCTCAACACAACAAAGACAGAAACAACCTCCATCCTCAACACAACAAAGACAGAAACAACCTCCATCCTCAACACAACAAAGACAGAAAGAACCTCCATCCTCAACAAAACAAAGACAGAAACAGCATGTTAAACAACCTCCATCCTCAACACAACAAAGACAGAAACAGCCTCCATCCTCATCACAACAAAGACAGAAACAGCCTCCATCCTCAACACAACAAAGACAGAAACAGCATGTTAAACAACCTCATCCTCAACACAACAAAGACCGAAACAGCCTCCATCCTCATTACAACAAAGACAGAAACAGCATGTGAAACAGCCTCCATCCTCATCACAACAAAGACAGAAACAGCATGTGAAACAACCTCCATCCTCAACACAACAAAGACCGAAACAGCATGTTAAACAACCTCCATCCTCAACACAACAAAGAAAGAAACAACCTCCATCCTCAACACAACAAAGACAGAAACAACCTCCATCCTCAACACAACAAAGACAGAAACAACCTCCATCCTCAACACAACAAAGACAGAAACAGCATGTTAAACAACCTCCATCCTCAACACAACAAAGACAGAAACAACCTCCATCCTCAACACAACGAAGACAGAAACAACCTCCATCCTCAACACAACAAAGACAGAAACAACCTCCATCCTCAACACAACAAAGACCGAAACAGCATGTTAAACAACCTCCATCCTCAACACAACAAAGACAGAAACAACCTCCATCCTCAACACAACAAAGACAGAAACAACCTCCATCCTCAACACAACAAAGACAGAAACAACCTCCATCCTCAACACAACAAAGACAGAAAGAACCTCCATCCTCAACAAAACAAAGACAGAAACAGCATGTCAAACAACCTCCATCCTCAACACAACAAAGACAGGAACAGCATGTGAAACAACCTCCATCCTCAACACAACAAAGACAGAAACAGCCTCCATCCTCATCACAACAAAGACAGAAACAGCATGTTAAACAACCCCATCCTCAACACAACAAAGACAGAAACAGCCTCCATCCTTAACACAACAAAGGCAGAAACAGCATGTGAAACAACCTCCATCCTCAACACAACAAAGACAGAAACAGCATGTTAAACAACCCCATCCTCAACACAACAAAGACAAAAACAGCATGTTAAACAACCTCCATCCTCAGCACAACAAAGACAGAAACAGCATGTTAAACAACCTCCATCCTCAACACAACAAAGACAGAAACAGCATGTTAAACAACCTCCATCCTCAACACAACAAAGACAGAAACAACCTCCATCCTCAACACAACAAAGACAGAAACAACCTTCATCCTCAACACAACAAAGACAGAAACAGCATGTTAAACAACCCCATCCTCAACACAACAAAGACCGAAACAGCCTCCATCCTCATCACAACAAAGACAGAAACAGCATGTAAAACAACCTCCATCCTCAACACAACAAAGACAGAAACATCATGTTAAACAACCTCCATCCTCAACACAACAAAGACAGAAACAGCATGTTAAACAACCTCCATCCTCAACACAACAAAGACAGAAACAGCCTCCATCCTCATCACAACAAAGACAGAAACAGCCTCCATCCTCAACACAACAAAGACAGAAACAGCATGTTAAACAACCTCATCCTCAACACAACAAAGACCGAAACAGCCTCCATCCTCATCACAACAAAGACAGAAACAGCATGTGAAACAGCCTCCATCCTCATCACAACAAAGACAGAAACAGCATGTGAAACAACCTCCATCCTCAACACAACAAAGACCGAAACAGCATGTTAAACAACCTCCATCCTCAACACAACAAAGAAAGAAACAACCTCCATCCTCAACACAACAAAGACAGAAACAACCTCCATCCTCAACACAACAAAGACAGAAACAACCTCCATCCTCAACACAACAAAGACAGAAACAGCATGTTAAACAACCTCCATCCTCAGCACAACAAAGACAGAAACAACCTCCATCCTCAACACAACGAAGACAGAAACAACCTCCATCCTCAACACAACAAAGACAGAAACAACCTCCATCCTCAACACAACAAAGACCGAAACAGCATGTTAAACAACCTCCATCCTCAACACAACAAAGACAGAAACAACCTCCATCCTCAACACAACAAAGACAGAAACAACCTCCATCCTCAACACAACAAAGACAGAAACAACCTCCATCCTCAACACAACAAAGACAGAAAGAACCTCCATCCTCAACAAAACAAAGACAGAAACAGCATGTTAAACAACCTCCATCCTCAACACAACAAAGACAGAAACAGCCTCCATCCTCATCACAACAAAGACAGAAACAGCCTCCATCCTCAACACAACAAAGACAGAAACAGCATGTTAAACAACCTCATCCTCAACACAACAAAGACCGAAACAGCCTCCATCCTCATTACAACAAAGACAGAAACAGCATGTGAAACAGCCTCCATCCTCATCACAACAAAGACAGAAACAGCATGTGAAACAACCTCCATCCTCAACACAACAAAGACCGAAACAGCATGTTAAACAACCTCCATCCTCAACACAACAAAGAAAGAAACAACCTCCATCCTCAACACAACAAAGACAGAAACAACCTCCATCCTCAACACAACAAAGACAGAAACAACCTCCATCCTCAACACAACAAAGACAGAAACAGCATGTTAAACAACCTCCATCCTCAACACAACAAAGACAGAAACAACCTCCATCCTCAACACAACGAAGACAGAAACAACCTCCATCCTCAACACAACAAAGACAGAAACAACCTCCATCCTCAACACAACAAAGACCGAAACAGCATGTTAAACAACCTCCATCCTCAACACAACAAAGACAGAAACAACCTCCATCCTCAACACAACAAAGACAGAAACAACCTCCATCCTCAACACAACAAAGACAGAAACAACCTCCATCCTCAACACAACAAAGACAGAAAGAACCTCCATCCTCAACAAAACAAAGACAGAAACAGCATGTCAAACAACCTCCATCCTCAACACAACAAAGACAGGAACAGCATGTTAAACAACCTCCATCCTCAACACAACAAAGACAGGAACAGCATGTTAAACAACCTCCATCCTCAACACAACAAAGACAGAAACAACCTCCATCCTCAACACAACAAAGATAGAAACAACCTAAATCCTCAACACAACAAAGACAGAAACAGCATGTTAAACAACCTCCATCCTCAACACAACAAAGACAGAAACAGCATGTTAAACAACCCCATCCTCAACACAACAAAGACAGAAACAGCCTCCATCCTCAACACAACAAAGACAGAAACAGCATGTGAAACAACCCCATCCTCAACACAACACAACAAAGACAGAAACAGCATGTTAAACAACCCCATCCTCAACACAACACAACAAAGACAGAAACAGCATGTTAAACAACCCCATCCTCAACACAACAAAGACAGAAACAGCCTCCATCCTCAACACAACAAAGACAGAAACAGCATGTGAAACAACCCCATCCTCAACACAACACAACAAAGACAGAAACAGCATGTTAAACAACCTCCATCCTCAACACAACAAAGACAGAAACAGCATGTTAAACAACCCCATCCTCAACACAACAAAGACAGAAACAGCATGTTAAACAACCTCCATCCTCAACACAACAAAGACAGAAACAGCATGTTAAACAACCCCATCCTCAACACAACAAAGACAGAAACAGCCTCCATCCTCAACACAACAAAGACAGAAACAGCATGTTAAACAACCCCATCCTCAACACAACAAAGACAGAAACAGCCTCCATCCTCAACACAACAAAGACAGAAACAGCATGTGAAACAACCCCATCCTCAACACAACACAACAAAGACAGAAACAGCATGTTAAACAACCTCCATCCTCAACACAACAAAGACAGAAACAGCATGTTAAACAACCCCATCCTCAACACAACAAAGACAGAAACAGCCTCCATCCTCAACACAACAAAGACAGAAACAGCATGTTAAACAACCCCATCCTCAACACAACAAAGACAGAAACAGCCTCCATCCTCAACACAACAAAGACAGAAACAGCATGTGAAACAACCTCATCCTCAACACAACAAAGACAGAAACAGCCTCCATCCTCAACACAACAAAGACAAGCTAAGAGGATGCTGGCTAGTGATGCAGGCATCATAACTTGCACCACACCATAGCTGTCCTGTATCATCTGAAACGTAGTGATTGATGAGCTACTTTTGCTACATTGATTGTCAGAAATGCAAGTAACTGGGACATACAGTGCCTTGCGAAAGTATTCGGCCCCCTTGAACTTTGCGACCTTTTGCCACATTTCAGGCTTCAAACAAAGATATAAAACTGTATTTTTTTGTGAAGAATCAACAACAAGTGGGACACAATCATGAAGTGGAACAACATTTATTGGATATTTCGAACTTTTTTAACAAATCAAAAACTGAAAAATTGGGCGTGCAAAATTATTCAGCCCCCTTAAGTTAATACTTTGTAGCGTCACCTTTTGCTGCGATTACAGCTGTAAGTCGCTTGGGGTATGTCTCTATCAGTTTTGCACATCGAGAGACTGACATTTTTTCCCATTCCTCCTTGCAAAACAGCTCGAGCTCAGTGAGGTTGGATGGAGAGCATTTGTGAACAGCAGTTTTCAGTTCTTTCCACAGATTCTCGATTGGATTCAGGTCTGGACTTTGACCTGGCCATTCTAACACCTGGATATGTTTATTTTTGAACTATTCCATTGTAGATTTTGCTTTATGTTTTGGATCATTGTCTTGTTGGAAGACAAATCTCCGTCCCAGTCTCAGGTCTTTTGCAGAAACAGCATGTTAAACAACCCCATCCTCAACACAACAAAGACCGAAACAGCCTCCATCCTCATCACAACAGGTTTTCAGGTTTTCTTCCAGAATGGTCCTGTATTTGGCTCCATCCATCTTCCCATCAATTTTAACCATCTTCCCTGTCCCTGCTGAAGAAAAGCAGGCCCAAACCATGATGCTGCCACCACCATGTTTGACAGTGGGGATGGTGTGTTCAGGGTGATGAGCTGTGTTGCTTTTACGCCAAACATAACGTTTTGCATTGTTGCCAAAAAGTTCAATTTTGGTTTCATCTGACCAGAGCACCTTCTTCCACATGTTTGGTGTGTCTCCCAGGTGGCTTGTGGCAAACTTTAAACAACACTTTTTATGGATATCTTTAAGAAATGGCTTTCTTCTTGCCACTCTTCCATAAAGGCCAGATTTGTGCAATATACGACTGATTGTTGTCCTATGGACAGAGTCTCCCACCTCAGCTGTAGATCTCTGCAGTTCATCCAGAGTGATCATGGGCCTCTTGGCTGCATCTCTGATCAGTCTTCTCCTTGTATGAGCTGAAAGTTTAGAGGGACGGCCAGGTCTTGGTAGATTTGCAGTGGTCTGATACTCCTTCCATTTCAATATTATCGCTTGCACAGTGCTCCTTGGGATGTTTAAAGCTTGGGAAATCTTTTTGTATCCAAATCCGGCTTTAAACTTCTTCACAACAGTATCTCGGACCTGCCTGGTGTGTTCCTTGTTCTTCATGATGCTCTCTGCGCTTTTAACGGACCTCTGAGACTATCACAGTGCAGGTGCATTTATACGGAGACTTGATTACACACAGGTGGATTGTATTTATCATCATTAGTCATTTAGGTCAACATTGGATCATTCAGAGATCCTCACTGAACTTCTGGAGAGAGTTTGCTGCACTGAAAGTAAAGGGGCTGAATAATTTTGCACGCCCAATTTTTCAGTTTTTGATTTGTTAAAAAAGTTTGAAATATCCAATAAATGTCGTTCCACTTCATGATTGTGTCCCACTTGTTGTTGATTCTTCACAAAAAAATACAGTTTTATATCTTTATGTTTGAAGCCTGAAATGTGGCAAAAGGTCGCAAAGTTCAAGGGGGCCGAATACTTTCGCAAGGCACTGTATTAAGATATTATAGCCCTCGTTTTAAAGAGAAAATTCTTAATTGTACATGACGGCCAAATGACATACTGTGATATTTCACAGAATGTATTAATTTATTTATTACAAATCATGCACCTCCGCAATGCACTGCTCTGTATCACTTCAACATTATTTTGCTGACCCAGCAGAGAGTGTGAGAAGATAGAGAGTGTGTGTGAAAGACAACATGCTTAGCTGTGTGTGTGTGTGTGTGTGTGTGTGTGTGTGTGTGTGTGTGTGTGTGTGTGTGTGTGTGTGTGTGTGTGTGTGTGTGTCTATGTTCCTGCATGGCTGTGTGTATCTGTGTGTTCCAGAGAGAAAGAAGGGGAGAGAACCCCCTGCCATTGTAATGTGCTTTTTTGACACCTCATCATAACCTGAGCTAAACCCCAGCACCTGTATTGTATTCATTATCCCCTGGCTCCATCCTTAACAGCCCAGCCTCAGCCTTCCAGCCTTCAATCACACACTCATCGTGAGAGGAAAAAGCCCTTCTTAATGTTGCTTTTTCAGATTTCAATTCCTGCCTTTAGCACGTCTCTCCTGAGGGAGAGAGCTCATTGTAAAACAAACTGTCTGGCTGTCACCAGCTCTGTGTAGGTGTAAACGCTCACATAGAGCTTGGCTGAATACATGAATATTTCAATAGGTCATTTAACCCAGTGTACATTACTTTGGAATGCAAAAAGTCATGAGATGGGAGGCGGCTCTTACATTCTCAATACCTCCACAGAGTTGTTTGGGAACGATCAAAATGGACCCCTGCTCTGTCATGGGGAAAATTGGTTGAATTAGAGAGAAAAAAAATCCAACTGACATCTTTGGTAATGCAAATATTAATTTGCCCCCCCCCCCCCCCCCCCTGAAAGAACGCAATAATGGTCAACTGCAATGCGATGGTATTAAAGATTATAATCACCATCACTGTGGTGTCTGGGGACAATGTATTGAGGCTGGCTGTGCAGTGCGTAGGCTGGCTGTCTGCAAATTGCAGGTTTTCCTCAGAGAAAAAGCCAAACAGCTCAGAAACTGTCTGTGACAGCTGAGTCCCACAAGCTTGTCAGACAGTATGTAACAAACAAAATGTTGTATCACAGAGTAGGCTACATCTGTATGTTTGTCATTTACATACAGTATGTTCCATCTTTTTATCATGTGTGTGTGTGTGTGTCTATGTTTACACATCAGGACTGAGACAAAGTAAGGACAGTGAACATGAAAGTGAACATGAAGAGCTCTCTTTAGATATGAAGAGTACCACTATAGAGAGTAATGACACTCTGAAAAACTCCTCCTCTCTTTAGATATGAACAGTACCACTACAGAGAGTAATGACACTCTGAAAAACTCCTCTCTTTAGATATGAACCGTACCACTACAGAGAGTAATGACACTCTGAAAAACTCCTCTCTTTAGATATGAACCGTACCACTACAGAGTAATGACACTCTGAAAAACTCCTCCTCTCTTTAGATATGAACCGTACCACTACAGAGTAATGACACTCTGAAAAACTCCTCCTCTCTTTAGATATGAACCGTACCACCACAGAGAGTAATGACACTCTGAAAAACTCCTCTCTTTAGATATGAACCGTACCACTACAGAGAGTAATGACACTCTGAAAAACTCCTCCTCTCTTTAGATATGAACCGTACCACTACAGAGAGTAATGACACTCTGAAAAACTCCTCTCTTTAGATATGAACAGTACCACTACAGAGAGTAATGACACTCTGAAAAACTCCTCTCTTTAGATATGAACAGTACCACTACAGAGAGTAATGACACTCTGAAAAACTCCTCTCTTTAGATATGAACCGTACCACTACAGAGTAATGACACTCTGAAAAACTCCTCTCTTTAGATATGAACCGTACCACTACAGAGAGTAATGACACTCTGAAAAACTCCTCTCTTTAGATATGAACCGTACCACTACAGAGAGTAATGACACTCTGAAAAACTCCTCTCTTTAGATATGAACAGTACCACTACAGAGAGTAATGACACTCTGAAAAACTCCTCAGTTTAGATATGAACCGTACCACTACAGAGAGTAATGACACTCTGAAAAACTCCTCTCTTTAGATATGAACCGTACCACTACAGAGAGTAATGACACTCTGAAAAACTCCTCTCTTTAGATATGAACCGTACCACCACAGAGAGTAATGACACTCTGAAAAACTCCTCTCTTTAGATATGAACCGTACCACCACAGAGAGTAATGACACTCTGAAAAACTCCTCTCTTTAGATATGAACCGTACCACTACAGAGAGTAATGACACTCTGAAAAACTCCTCTCTTTAGATATGAACCGTACCACTACAGAGAGTAATGACACTCTGAAAAACTCCTCTCTTTAGATATGAACCGTACCACCACAGAGAGTAATGACACTCTGAAAAACTCCTCTCTTTAGATATGAACCGTACCACCACAGAGAGTAATGACACTCTGAAAAACTCCTCCTCTCTTTAGATATGAACCGTACCACCACAGAGAGTAATGACACTCTGAAAAACTCCTCCTCTGCTCTAGCACTCTTCCATATAGAGCACACACACACACACACCACTGTGGCATTTATAGTTGTGATTTCCACCTGATGCATACCCAGTAGTGCACTATCTAGGGAATAGGGTGTCATTTGGGACACAATCTTTTCCTGCATGCATATGGATCCACTCTCTCACAACCCAACATAGCAGACTGGGTTGATGGGATTCTTCTTCAAGGCTTGTCATGTTAGCTCGTGACACAGTGGGGTTTTATTTAAACTCCTGCATAAGGCTTTTGATTCTGAACATACCAGGGTATTGGAGATGAACAAATACATGTCCTGTTCACACACTACCCAGGCCTTTATCAAACACACAATAGATACCTTTGTTGCAAACTAACAAATCTCCAGTACGTAGGCATCAAATAAAGCCTCATTTATTTTAAGGACCATTTTTACTAGCAGTTAGTCTATTGCTTCATTGCCTTGTCCTGTGTACTCAGTCAGATGCCTGCACTCCTGTGTACTCAGTCAGATGCCTGCACTCCTGTGTAGTCAGTCAGATTCCTGCACTCCTGTTTACTCAGTCAGATTCCTGCACTCCTGTGTACTCAGTCAGATTCCTGCACTCCTGTGTACTCAGTCAGATTCCTGCACTCTTCGCTTACTTCCCTCAGAATCCCATTGACACTTCGTAATAACTGATCTTGATAAAGATAAATTTAATATTTGTCTCGTCGTCAAGCTTAACAGACCAAGTTTTATGTCGGCTGCGGTGCCAGTGATTTGTTGCCATTTCACAACAACGGTAAGCCCAGTGATTTGTTGCCATTTCACTACAACGGTAAGCCCAGTGATTTGGGTGAAGTTATGAGGCTGTTGATGAAGAAACGGTGGAGTTGTACTGGATGCAGCTGAGCACAACAGCAGCAGTCTGCAGCCCTCGTGATGCCTCTCTGTCTCCTTCCCCCTCTCTCTCCCCATCCATCCATCCATCCACTCTCTCTCTCTCTCTCCCCATCCCTCCCTCCCCATCCACCCTCTCTCTCTCTCCATCCACTCTCTCTCTCTATCTCCCCATCCCTCTCTCTCACTCCCTCTCTCCCCATCCCCTCTCTCCCTCTCTCTCTCTCTCTCTCTCTCCCCATCCCTCCCTCCCCATCCACCCTCTCTCTCTCTCCATCCACTCTCTCTCTCTCTCCCGATCCCTCTCTCTCACTCTCTCTCTCCCCATCCCCTCTCTCACTCTCTCTCCCCATCCCTTCTCTCTTCCCATCCCCTTTCCCCATCCCTCTCTCTCCCCATATCCCCATCTCTCTCACCCCATCCCCATCTCTCTCTCGATCCCTATCTCTCCCCCACCCCTCTCTCTCTTCATTATTTTAGTGCGTTAACTTCCATCTCCTCCCATCCTCCTCTCCTCTCTATTTTATTCCCAACCACTCTTATACAAATCTCCCTTTTTCTTGTCTCTTTATATGAAAAAGCCATTATGATTAATTTGGGCCTTAGGGCATCAGACCGCTCTCTCTCTCTCCTTCTTTCTTCCGCTCGCTCTTTAGCTCTCACGTACATACACACACACTCTTTCTCTCTCGCCCTCTCTCGCATATACACAATAATAATACTCTACATTTAGTGCAGACTTCCACAGAATGTAGGACAGCTTGCTTTAAAATCCAATAAATGTACTATAGCTAATGCAACAACATCAAAACACAATCTACATGGTTCACATTCCTGGGTAAATAAAAAATGGAATTACAAGTATCCATGATAAAACTTTGCATTACAGACAAATGCCAGTATGTTATTATGTGCTGTGGAGGTACTTAGGGCAGCGAGGTCGGGACCATCACACATTTTCCCTGAGTGTCCAATGACGAAACTCAATTGTCTGCATCCAGTCAGAATTGCATAAGGCCCAGCATACACAGCGAGACGAAGAACAGCTGACATAATTACCCCATTAAACACTAATGTTCCCACATCCTCTGAGTATGACTTTCCCTGGGGGTGTCCCAAATGGCACCCTATTTCCTGTACAGTGACCTACTATTGACCAGAGCCCTGTGTTTATAGTGCACAACTATTGACCAGAGCCCTGTGTTTATAGTGCACAACTATTGACCAGAGCCCTGTGTTTATAGTGCACTACTATTGACAAGAGCCCTGTGTTTATAGTGCACTACTATTGACCAGAGCCCTGTGTTTATAGTGCACTATAAAGGGAAAAAGGTGCCATTTGGGACACAGACACTATGTTGGTCACTGGGGCTACAAAACATTGCTCTGTTCCTCTCCCTGAGACATCCATTCAGAGCTGCACCTTCTGGTGATATTACATATCATAGCCAGGGTTCCTTTCATTTCCTCACTTGAGCCGGTCCCTCCCGGCTAGTGCGCGGCTGGGGGAGGGCTGGGGCCCTACACCCACCCACTCAGCATAGGCCCGGTCCAGCCTGCCTCTCCCTCATTACTCCCAGTGTCTTCCTGAAAAAGCACTTTTAAGCGTCTTAATTGCATTTGGGAGATAACCCTGTGGGTCAGTGACTGGAAGCCGGCCCATATAGAGCAGCGGGCGGCAGGGCAGGGCCGGCCTCTTTGCTTTAAATCAATGGACCATCCAGGCCTAATGCAGCTCCGGGCAGCTCCTCAGGAACCATTAGGACTATTAGTGCAGAGCTGGCAGGATATTTATGGGCCACGGCTGCAGGGTGGTGGTGGTGGTGGTGTGCAGCATGTCTGCTAGCCCAGTGAGAGGAAGAAGTGGGGGCCAAGGCCTCCTCATGCTGTGGGGTCAGCACTCCAAGCAGGGGTGATACATACAGCAGGGTGGGCTAACGGGAGCTACGACGCTGGAAAAACAGCCGACTGCAGCCCCCCGTCCGCACAACTGATGGGCCAGCCTCTGGCAATTAACTCACGCCTGACAGGTTGTGGGAATTGAGTGTTTGTGTGTTTGACTGGCTGACTGGCTGACTGACTAACTGACTGACTGTGTGATGAGTCAACCACAGGGTCAAGCTGTTTAGATGCATCAGTTGAACTTCTTCATGTAGACTTGAGATTCACATATTATTATGGCTGTGTGCCCCTCCAGTCTAATGGCTGATTCCTCTTTCATTTCCCTGTGAACGTGCAGCAGCCGAGTCAGCGTTTGGTAGCTGGGGGTTATGGCAGGCTATAGAAGAGAGGAGAAAGTAGCAATATGAAGTGTTGAATAGAGTTATTCAAGTCAGTAAAAACCACTTTTACCTGAGCTCCTTTCTCTATCTATTTCCCTCTGCAGATACACTACATGGCCAAAAGTATGTGGACACGGCCTGTCAAACAACTCATTCCAAAATCATGGGCATTAATATGTAGATGGTCCCCACGTTGCTGCTATAACAGTGTGTGTTAGGCTTCCCACAAGATGTTGAAACATTGCTGCAGGGACTTGCTTCCATTCAGCCACAAGAGCTTGAGGTCGGGCACTGATGTTGGACGATTAGGCCTGGCTCGCAGTTGGTGTTCCAATTCATCCCAAAAGGTGTTTGATGAGGTGGATCTCAACAAACCATTTCAGAATAGACCTCGCTTGGTGCATGGGGGCATTGTCATATGGAAACAGGAAAGGGCCTTCCCCAAACTGTTGCCACAAAGTTTGAAGCACAGAATTGTCTAAAATGTAATTTTATAATGTAGCCTTAAGATTTCCTGAACTATGAAAAACAGCCCCAGACCATTATTTCTTCTCCACCAAACTTTAGATTTGGGACTATGTACTGGGGCAGATAGTGTTCTCCTGGCATCCGCCAAACCCAGATTGGTCCGTCGGACTGCCAGATGGTGAAGCGTGATTCATTACTCCAGAAAACGCATTTCCACTGCTCCAGACTCCAATGGCGGCGAGCTTTACACCACTCCAGCTGACGCTTGGCATTACGCATGGTGATCTTAGGCTTGTGTGTGGCTGCTCGGCCATGGAAACCCATATCATTAAAGCTCCCGACAAACAGTTATTGTGCTGACGTTGTTTCCAGAGACAGATTGGAACTCGGTAGTAAGTGCTGCAACCGAGGACAGACAATTTTTACACACTACGTGCTTCAGCTTTCGGCGGTCCCGTTCTGTGAGCTTGTGTGGCCTACCACTTCACGGCTGAGCCGTTGTTGCTCCTAGACATTTACACTTCACAATAACAGCCCTTAAAGTTGACCGACGCAGCTTTAGCAGGGCAGAGATTTGACGAACTGACTGACTTGTTGGATTTTAAAAATATACATTTTACCTTTATTTAACTAGGCAAGTCAGTTAAGAACAAATTCTTATTTTCAATGACAGCCTAAGAACAGTGGGTTAACTGCCTGTTCAGGGGAACAGTGGGTTAACTGCCTGTTCAGGGGAACAGTGGGTTAACTGCCTGTTCAGGGGAACAGTGGGTTAACTGCCTGTTCAGGGGAACAGTGGGTTAACTGCCTGTTCAGGGGAACAGTGGGTTAACTGCCTTGTTCAGGGGAACAGTGGGTTAACTGCCTGTTCAGGGGAACAGTGGGTTAACTGCCTGTTCAGGGGAACAGTGGGTTAACTGCCTGTTCAGGGGAACAGTGGGTTAACTGCCTGTTCAGGGGAACAGTGGGTTAACTGCCTTGTTCAGGGGAACAGTGGGTTAACTGCCTTGTTCAGGGGAACAGTGGGTTAACTGCCTTGTTCAGGGGAACAGTGGGTTAACTGCCTGTTCAGGGGAACAGTGGGTTAACTGCCTGTTCAGGGGAACAGTGGGTTAACTGCCTGTTCAGGGGAATAGTGGGTTAACTGCCTGTTCAGGGGAACAGTGGGTTAACTGCCTGTTCAGGGGAATAGTGGGTTAACTGCCTGTTCAGGGGAATAGTGGGTTAACTGCCTGTTCAGGGGAACAGTGGGTTAAATGCCTGTTCAGGGGAACAGTGGGTTAACTGCCTGTTCAGGGGAACAGTGGGTTAACTGCCTGTTCAGGGGAACAGTGGGTTAAATGCCTGTTCAGGGGAACAGTGGGTTAAATGCCTGTTCAGGGGAACAGTGGGTTAACTCCCTGTTCAGGGGAACAGTGGGTTAACTGTCTGTTCAGGGGAACAGTGGGTTAACTGCCTTGTTCAGGGGAACAGTGGGTTAACTGCCTGTTCAGGGGAACAGTGGGTTAACTGCCTGTTCAGGGGCAGAACAACAGGTTTGTTTTACCTTGTCAGCTCGGGGATTTGATCTTGCAACCTTTTGGCTACTAGTCCAACGCTCTAACCACTAGGCTACCTGCCGCCCCCAAAGGTGGAATCCTGTGACAGTGTCACTGTGCTCTTCAGCAAGGCCATTCTACTGCCAATGTTTGTCTATGGAGATTGCATGGCGGGGTACTCAATTTTATACACCTGTCAGCAACGGGTATGGCTGAAATAGCCGAATCCACTAATTTGAAGGGGTGTCCACATACTTTTGTATATATAATGTTTCACAGCCAGGCTGTCAAGCTGTCTACTTCAGCTCACGTCTAGGGTTTTCATTGTCAATAATGACCACGTTAGCGCGCAGTCACCTCACCTGAACACTTCCACACCGCCAGCAGGTGTTCTGAGACACAGCGACACACAACTCCCAGCTCTGTCGCCACGGATACCTAAGTGTGTTTTAAGTGTTATAAATGTCAACTTAATGCCCCGCGTGTGACACACACTGTGACACACACACTGTGATGCGTGTGCACACACACATCTACTGTACCATCATGTTTTATGGATTTTTCACAGGCCTGTTTCTTTTGTTTTACGCTCCCCCACACATCGTCTCCAGTCGCTTGTATTTTTAGTCGTGCTTCCGGAAGAATCTGACACAACCAGCCCTGCACAGCGGATTGATTTCACTCACTCTCTCCCTCCATCTGTCGTTCTCTTCTTGCTATCTCTCTCTATTTCTACATATCTTTCTCTATATTCCTCCTTCTCTTTATCTATCCTTCTCTTGTCTTCTTTATCTAGCTCTCTCTCGTCTTCCCTCCATTTTTCGTCTATACACGGTATATTTTTGTCTCTTTCTCAATCTCTCAATATTTTTGTCTGTCTCCCTCCGTCTCTCCATGTGGCCTGTAACAGAAGCAGAGCTGTGTGTGAGTCGTGATCTGTGTGGGAAGAGAGGAAGTCTCCCAGTGTGGAAGACAAGACATGTAAAGAGAGGGAAGACATGGAGTCTCCCAGTGTGGAAGACAAGACAGGTAAAGAGAGGGAAGACATGGAGTCTCCCAGTGTGGAAGACAAGACATGGAGTCTCCCAGTGTGGAAGACAAGACATGGAGTCTCCCAGTGTGGAAGACATGACAGGTAAAGAGAGGAAAGACATGGAGTCTCCCAGTGTGGAAGACATGACAGGTAAAGAGAGGGAAGACGTGGAGTCTCCCAGTGTGGAAGACAAGACATGTAAAGAGAGGGAAGACATGGAGTCTCCCAGTGTGGAAGACAAGACAGATAAAGAGAGGGAAGACATGGACTCTCCCAGTGTGGAAGACAAGACATGGAGTCTCCCAGTGTGGAAGACAAGACATGGAGTCTCCCAGTGTGGAAGACAAGACATGTAAAGAGAGGGAAGACATGGAGTCTCCCAGTGTGGAAGACAAGACATTGAGTCTCCCAGTGTGGAAGACAAGACATGGAGCCTCCCAGTGTGGAAGACAAGACATGGAGTCTCCCAGTGTGGAAGACAAGACATGGAGTCTCCCAGTGTGGAAGACATGACAGGTAAAGAGAGGGAAGACATGGAGTCTCCCAGTGTGGAAGACAAGACATGGAGTCTCCCAGTGTGGAAGACAAGACAGATAAAGAGAGGGAAGACATGGAGTCTCCCAGTGTGGAAGACAAGACATGGAGTCTCCCAGTGTGGAAGACAAGACATGGAGTCTCCCAGTGTGGAAGACAAGACAGATAAAGAGAGGGAAGACATGGAGTCTCCCAGTGTGGAAGACAAGACATGTAAAGAGAGGGAAGACATGGAGTCTCCCAGTGTGGAAGACAAGACATGGAGTCTCCCAGTGTGGAAGACATGACATGGAGTCTCCCAGTGTGGAAGACAAGACAGGTAAAGAGAGGGAAGAGAGGAAGTCTCCCAGTGTGGAAGACAAGACAGGTAAAGAGGGAAGACATGGAGTCTCCCAGTGTGGAAGACAAGACATGGAGTCTCCCAGTGTGGAAGACAAGACATGTAAAGAGAGGGAAGACATGGAGTCTCCCAGTGTGGAAGACAAGACATGGAGTCTCCCAGTGTGGAAGACAAGACATGTAAAGAGAGGGAAGACATGGAGTCTCCCAGTGTGGAAGACAAGACATGGAGTCTCCCAGTGTGGAAGACAAGACATGTAAAGAGAGGGAAGACATGGAGTCTCCCAGTGTGGAAGACATGACAGGTAAAGAGAGGGAAGACATGGAGTCTCCCATTGTGGAAGACAAGACATGGAGTCTCCCAGTGTGGAAGACATGACATGGAGTCTCCCAGTGTGGAAGACAAGACAGGTAAAGAGAGGGAAGAGAGGAAGTCTCCCAGTGTGGAAGACAAGACAGGTAAAGAGGGAAGACATGGAGTCTCCCAGTGTGGAAGACAAGACATGGAGTCTCCCAGTGTGGAAGACAAGACATGTAAAGAGAGGGAAGACATGGAGTCTCCCAGTGTGGAAGACAAGACATGGAGTCTCCCAGTGTGGAAGACAAGACATGTAAAGAGAGGGAAGACATGGAGTCTCCCAGTGTGGAAGACAAGACATGGAGTCTCCCAGTGTGGAAGACAAGACATGTAAAGAGAGGGAAGACATGGAGTCTCCCAGTGTGGAAGACAAGACAGGTAAAGAGAGGGAAGACATGGAGTCTCCCAGTGTGGAAGACAAGACATGGAGTCTCCCAGTGTGGAAGACATGACATGGAGTCTCCCAGTGTGGAAGACATGACATGGAGTCTCCCAGTGTGGAAGACATGACAGGTAAAGAGAGGGAAGACGTGGAGTCTCCCAGTGTGGAAGACATGACAGGTAAAGAGAGGGAAGACATGGAGTCTCCCAGTGTGGAAGACAAGACATGGAGTCTCCCAGTGTGGAAGACATGACATGGAGTCTCCCAGTGTGGAAGACAAGACAGGTAAAGAGAGGGAAGAGAGGAAGTCTCCCAGTGTGGAAGACAAGACAGGTAAAGAGAGGGAAGACATGGAGTCTCCCAGTGTGGAAGACAAGACATGGAGTCTCCCAGTGTGGAAGACATGACATGGAGTCTCCCAGTGTGGAAGACATGACAGGTAAAGAGAGGGAAGACGTGGAGTCTCCCAGTGTGGAAGACATGACAGGTAAAGAGAGGGAAGACATGGAGTCTCCCAGTGTGGAAGACAAGACAGGTAAAGAGAGGGAAGATGGAGTCTCCCAGTGTGGAAGACAAGAGAAGACAGGCCTGCTGCGGCTGAGAGGCAGCATCTGCAGGGCTACAGACAGACAGTACTTTTCCACTGATACCTTTCATCTCCTTTTCACATTCATCAAAACAATGAAAAAACAAATAAGTTCTGGAAAGCAGTTTGTGTGGCAGGTGAACCAATTCATTAATCAGGATGTCAGTTTTCTGGAAAATCAGCAGGTCTAACAGTAGTAGGGGAATGACAATGAGAGAAGAAAAGAGCGAGAGGACAGAGGAAGAGGTGGTTGCTCTTCCTCCTTTACTGTCGACGCCCATTTAGCTTTATTCTCTCCCCCCGATCTCTAGACTTCTCTCTCTGAAACACACGTCTGCCAAGTCATGGTTAGTCACATTTTCCTCCATGGTCAAATAGTAGAGGACTTACTCTGAAAGAGGGCTTCTATAACCTCCTGACAGACAAACAGAGAGACGTCCCTACGGTACATCACTTCTCTTGAAGTCAGTGTTGAAATCAGGTCATCTTACAGATATAGGACAGTGACACTGAGCTTATTGTGTTGAGGTCATGGCTACTCCCTCGATGACGTGGCTACTCCCTCGATGACGTGGCTACTCCCTCGATGACGTGGCTACTCCCTCGATGACGTGGCTACTCCCTCGATGACGTGGCTACTCCCTCGATGACGTGGCTACTCCCTCGATGACGTGGCTACTCCCTCGATGACGTGGCTACTCCCTCAAATCAAATCAAATTTTATTTTGTCACATACACATGGTTAAATCAAATCAAATGTATTTGTCACATACACATGGTTAGCAGATGTTAATGCGAGTGTAGCGAAATGCTTGTGCTTCAAGTTCCGACAATGCAGTAATAACCAACAAGTAATCTAACTAACAATTCCAAAACGACTGTCTTGTACACAGTGTAAGGGGATAAAGAATATGTACATAAGGATATATGAATGAGTGATGGTACAGAGCAGCATAGGCAAGATACAGTAGATGGTATCGAGTACAGTATATACATATGAGATGAGTATGTAAACAAAGTGGCATAGTTAAAGTGGCTAGTGATACATGTATTACATAAGGATACAGTCGATGATAGAGTACAGTATATACGTATGCATATGAGATGAATAATGTAGGGTAAGTAACATTATATAAGGTAGCATTGTTTAAAGTGGCTAGTGATATATTTACATCATTTCCCATCAATTCCCATTATTAAAGTGGCTGGAGTTGAGTCAGTGTCAGTGTGTTGGCAGCAGCCACTCAATGTTAGTGGTGGCTGTTTAACAGTCTGATGGCCTTGAGATAGAAGCTGTTTTTCAGTCTCTCGGTCCCAGCTTTGATGCACCTGTACTGACCTCGCCTTCTGGATGATAGCGGGGTGAACAGACAGTGGCTCGGGTGGTTGATGTCCTTGATGATCTTTATGGCCTTCCTGTGACATCGGGTGGTGTAGGTGTCCTGGAGGGCAGGTAGTTTGCCCCCGGTGATGCGTTGTGCAGACCTCACTACCCTCTGGAGAGCCTTACGGTTGAGGGCGGAGCAGTTGCCGTACCAGGCGGTGATACAGCCGCCAGGATGCTCTCGATTGTGCATCTGTAGAAGTTTGTGAGTGCTTTTGGTGACAAGCCAAATTTCTTCAGCCTCCTGAGGTTGAAGAGGCGCTGCTGCGCCTTCTTCACAATGCTGTCTGTGTGAGTGGACCAATTCAGTTTGTCTGTGATGTGTATGCCGAGGAACTTAAAACTTGCTACCCTCTCCACTACTACTCGATGACATGGCTATTCCCTCGATGACATGACTACTCCCTCGATGACACAAACAAGTGCATTTCCCAGGAGTCCACTAGTCTTCTCAGCAGTGGAATGCAGTGCTTCCTTAACTGCCTTGTAGTTGTATTCACACTGCCAGATAACATCCCTATAGCCCCCGCTGGGAGGGAGCTTTCAAAGCCTCTGCGTCAAATGGATGTGCCATGCTCAAACTGTTATCACCATGGCTTTCATTGAATGTGACCTGTCCTGAACTATGAAGAGTACAGCGACATCATCTCCATTCTGAACGAGGAGAGCAGAGGGGGAGAATGTGTCTAGATGTGGGTTCAATTTAGATATTCATCTGACTTCCTTTTGGTGTTTGTACTGGCTCAACAATTACATAAAGTTATAACGCTTTGTTTCTAACTAAGTGCTGGACATAAAATAAAATGAAACAAGATAGCTAATTAAAATCATACATTAAAATCATTTTTATAAATGTGAGAGGACATGAGATGATATGACATAAGGGTGAATATTGTACCAATCCTGTGATATCACCTGTCAAAACATATCGTGCTTGTATTCAGTGAATTGAAGGGTCCGTACACCTCGTACAGTACTTAACATATTGATGTAGAATGTCCATCTGCAAACAGAGCTATATGTCAGCAGCATTTTTATTTAACTACTATCACATCCTTCTGGTGAATGAATGGATACTGCTTCATGGATCGTCTTCGTTTAGAGACTAAACAAATCTTGACATTTAGAGAAAGTATGAGGCACTAACAGATGCAGGCGATAAGACTAGTGGTGCAGATTGGGAAGTCGTGTGATGCAACCTGGTGTCTAGACAGAGCGCAGATTTAAGCCCTGGAAGTCAGAGAAGGTCTTGCCTAAGGGTAGGACTCATGGTACCGTGTGTGTGAGAGATATGGGGGTGGCAGTGGAAACGCTAGCTGCTGCAGAGCCTTAGTGTACACTCTCTGTCTGTCAATGTAGTCTGAGAGGAAGGAGGGGGAGAGAGAGAGAGAGGGGGGGGAGGGGGGGATGACGACTGGCAGAATATAATAAATTCGATCTAATATAGGCGCCACGCTGGTTTCCTAGCAACCGCGCCCGCACCCCGTCTGGCCTGTTTGCTCTGTAAGCGGCCTCCTCTAGCCCCATGTCAGGTTCATACATACTGCACTGTAGCTACACTACATAGTACTGCAGTTCTAACCCCTTTACTGTAAACCAGGTTCATACATACTGCACTGTAGCTACACTACATAGTACTGCAGTTCTAACCCCTTTACTGTAAACCAGGTTCATACATACTGCACTGTAGCTACACTACATAGTACTGCAGTTCTAACCCCTTTACTGTAAACCAGGTTCATACATACTGCACTGTAGCTACACTACATAGTACTGCAGTTCTAACCCCTTTACTGTAAACCAGGTTCATACATACTGCACTGTAGCTACACTACATAGTACTGCAGTTCTAGACCCTTTACTGTAAACCAGGTTCATACATTGCATTCAGGAAAGTATTCAGACTCCTTGACTTTTCAAAATGTTGTTAAATATATATTTTTAAATGTCCATAAATCTACACACAATATCCCATAATGACAAAGTGAAAACAGGTTAAAAAAACATGTAAACAAATACCTTATTTCCATCCAGTACCAGTCAAAAGTTTGGACAAACCTACAATCTACTCAATGTTTTTTTCTTTATTTTTACTATTGTCTACATTGTAGAATAATAGTGAAGACATCAAAACTATGAAATAACACAAATGGTATCATGTAGTAACCAAAGAAGTGTTAAACAAATCAAAATATATTTTATATTTGAGATTCTTCAAATTGCCACCCTTTGATGACAGCTTTGCACACTTGGCATTCTCTCAACCAGCTTCATGAGGTAGTTACTTGGAATGCATTTCTATTAACAGGTGTACCTTGTTAAAAGTTACTTTGTGGAATTTCTTTCCTTCTTAATGCGTTTGAGCCTATCAGTTGTGCTGTGACAAGGTAGGGGTGGTATACAGAAGATAGCCCTATTTGGTAAAAGACCAGGTCCATATTATGGCAAGAACAGCTCAAATAAGCAAAGATAATGATTGTATTGTCACAGAGGTGCAGTGAAATGTGTTGATTTACAGGATCAGCCATAGTAGTACAATGCCCCTGGAGCAAATTAGGGTTAAGTGCCTTGCTCAAGGGCACATCAACTGATTTTTCACCTTATAAGCGCAGGCATTCGAACCAGCGACCTTTCGGTTACTGACCCAACGCTCTAACCGCTAGGCATGCCGCCCTACACCCACCCTGTATACATTACTGTAAGTGCACACTGCACCACTCTGCATCTTAGCTTTCACCTAAGGAAGTACAGTATCCTATACCATCGGCTCTTTCCTTAGAAGTCTGTACTATTTCCATACGAGTTTGCACATTTTCATACAGCATTCATGGACAATTGATCCGGGGCTGAACCAATAAGGATAGGATGTCGTTGATATAGATATCATTGTTAACATTGTAAACGTCTTTGTCCGGACACATTTTCAGCACCACATTCTACCCTCCCTCAGAGCTTCTGCCTCTCCCTTGTCCTAATTTACCGTCACAGTAAGCAGGTTAGCGTTGTCGTCATGAATCTTCTTCTGGAGGCAGCTCTGCTGTGAGTGGTCACTAGCTGGCACGGCCAGTCATAAAATCTCATTTTAAACCTAACGTTAAGCATACTACTAACCTGAAATGTAGCCCAGATAGCTCATTTTTGTTTTCATACATTTTAACAATATTGCCAATTTTGACTTTGCAGCTGGCTCATCGAGGAAATCTTTCAGTTGGGCCTCCAGGACAAGACTCATCCCAATAAACGTCAACCTGCTCACTGTAATGGAGCAAGTTAAAATGCAACGCTGCAGCCCTTTCTTCTTTAGCCTATGGCAGCCATATATAGACCCTAATGCAGAAAAATACCATTCTTCCTTTTACACAGCCTATTGATATTTTAAGTGGTCATAGGATGAGAAGCAGAACTGAATGATGTAACATTGACCTTGATGATTCGCTAACTGCACTTCAGCAAGGCAGGCTCCCTCCATCCCCTTCCTGATCTGAGGGAGGTTTCCCTCTAGTGGTCATGTACTGAAAGACAAGGCCTGCCCTCATCACAGATACGAACCATTACTCTTAGTAACCGACAGTTGGCAGCTCTGACATGTCAACGGGGTTGGGGGAAATATTGATAAATGTTCACCTTTGCTTTGCTCCATTTTAGAGCACAATAACAAATAACCCAGAATGATGTAACGTCTACCCCTGAACGTCATACTGATGTCCATGTTGCAGTTCTGTACTTTTATGTGTACTAAAAAGCTCCCATGTTCTTCCTCTGGAGCTCTGACGACCACATTTCACACAGTGGGGTTCATCTCTCTCAAAGGAACAATTCATAGGAACGAAAGCGGTTGAGATTAGCTCTCCTCTTTGAACAGAAATCAGTGTGGATAAAAAAAATGCTTGATAAAGTCACCGTGACAACAAGTTATTTTACTGCAGTAATTTTGAAGTGTAACTGCAGTTATACTGCACTCTGACTGCAGTACACTTCAGTTACTGCGCAATTACTGCAGTTACTCCACTTTTACTGCAATCTTTTATTGTAAAGGTGGTTTTCAGACAGAATGCCTATGAGAGTTGTAGTGTTTAAGACTGAAATATTGTTGATCTTCACAACACAAGTCTAAATATACGTGTCACAACAAAGCCCACGGAAATCATAATATAATCTTTATTATTTACAGGTATTTTACAATACATGAATAGAGAAGCACCATTTGTTCTTCCCCACGGTAATTGACTTGTGATTGGAGACTTACAATGATATACAGGACAACAATACAAAGGCATCCACATGTTCAGGAGTTAATCAAACCTTGTCCTTGGGCTCAGCACATCTAGTAAACGGTGCACTGGGTAAAGTGGCTGTAAAAGTCTAAGTAACTCACCCAATCTGCAACTTCACACACAGAGATATTAGCTGCCACCTATATGAAATAAGAGGACAGGCTGCTATAGCTATGCTAACTGATCTTAGACCTAGATACTGTGCTTTTCCAGACACCCTGGACAGGTGCCTAATAATACTATCAAATACTGTTGCAATGAATGAATGGGATTTATTGAGGCCGAACCTTCTTTCCCCACAATGGCAGCTGAGAAGAATGGAGTAGTTATCTTCAATTACTAGATTCTGATGCTGCGTTTTCCTTCACCTGCACACGCTAGCTATTAATACGTGGATTATTTTAACACTAGACCACAACAAGAGCCAAAACACTATGAATGAGAACATAATTAGAACATCTTGAAGTGAAAACGACCACTTGCAAAAGGACCCATAAAAAGACAAGACCAAAAAGCAGCAGCAATGACTGTAGTCCCTGGTCACATACTAGGTCATTAAAAAGGCACTTCGCTTGTCATGGGGAAATCTTTTTATATTTGGGATTTATTTAACCTTAACTACGCAAGTCAGTTAAGAAGAAATTCTTATTTGCCATGACGGCCTACCCCGGCCAAACCCTAACGACGCTGGGCCAATGGTGCGCCTCCCTACGGGACTGCCAATCACGGCCGGTTGTGATACAGCCTGGAACTGAGATGAAGCACTGAGATGAAGTGCCTTAGACCACTGTGCCACTCAGGAGCCCATCAGCAAAACCAGAGGTCTAGAAGTTCCACAATCATGTGTTTTTAAATGAAAACTCTATGGTCCGTGGTCATATCTACATGAGCTGTTATGACGCAAATGACACATTTCTAAATAATCTCACAAAGGATCTTTGACAGAATGAGAATAATCCACAAGTGGTCAAATTGTAGTCTGTATCGTTCTGAGAATCACATTTCTTAAAACAGCAGATTAAAAGCTGACACACTCATCACAAAATGACCAAAATCACAACAAGCAGTAACAACTATGAGCCATTCTCTTTTGTCAGTAGAATGAATAAAAAAGTGTCAAACCAAACAATCCAGGAGAATCATCTTTTCAACACGGGGTCCTTCCCTAGTTAGCAGGTCTGCTGTGCTGGTGGTGGTAGGTCTACTACTGAGGACCTAAAGTGAGGATGATCGAGGTAAAATATAGCCCTATTGAGCTGTATACCCAGTCCTCTCTATCCTCACAGATCACATGCACACTGAGAGGACAAGCTCTGGGCATGACAGGTGTAACACGTCACTCTCCGCAGGTTAACTAGTGCCCCCCCCCTCAGCCCAGCGCGTCACACACCTGAAGCACTCTGTGGTTGAAGTCCTCTGGCTGGTCAGCATAGACGTAGTGGCCCGCTCCTCTGATAGCCTGGGAGAGAGGAGGAATAGAAATATGAGATCAGATACACATTCTGGAAAATCATATTCATCTAGGATTTAACACTTCAATTGACTTTTTTTCCTGCCACCTGCTGAATAAATCTGAATATAAGAGCTGAGCCAGCTGTCTCACGCATTAGACAACCACACACAGACAGCATCTTAAGTGTTCAGCTTAAAGGAATTGAAACGTACTATGATCTCCACATGAGAGTTTGGCCTCATTTCTTTGATAGCGTTGCCCGAGTTACCGTCGATGCTGGAGCGTGACCCATATATCACCGTAATAGGGATGTCAGCATGGAGCAGGCCAATCCTCTGCAGCATAGGCCTCTTGGCCCACCCGTATGGGATGGTCATGTTCTTGAAGGCTGTCTCACCACTGCAACAGAGTAAACAAACATGATTATTACTAAAGAGGGAGAAGTACAGCAGTAAGGTATACGATAATCTGATCTTCTCAGAATAATCCTTAATAAGCAGCTACTTTGAACTCACCACTACAACAGAGTAAAACTAACATTATCACTGAAATAAGGGTGTGAGACAAATGAAAATCACAGCCTATATTACAAAAGCATTTCAGAATTGAAGTCGTATTAATCTTAATCATAACATCTTCTTCATTATGGTCTAAGAGGAAAACATTGGAAGTGAACTGTATTGAAACTCACTCAGACTGAGACTGTAAATACAGGCCCAGAGTAAGTGGAGATAAAAAGCCTGTGAACTCAAACAGGAACTAAATAGAGAGAGAGAGGGACTAACCTGGGAGTCTGGACATTCAGGTGATAGATATACTCTGTGACCGTATCGTCGTTGAACATGGACAAGTATTTCTTCTTGAAGTCTGGTCTTAGAGCTGAAACAAGTGTGGGACCTTGAAGAACAAAGGAGGAGGGTTTGAATGCTGGTAAAATCTCCATCCCATAAACAATGCAGTCATCCAGTCAGACAGGTATGTAACTGAAATGTAATTTACAGTAGTATTTCTATGTCTGTCATCCATCTAGTCAGACAGGCTGCCAGTCTTACCCAGTGGCCCCACCAGTCGTAGCCCTGCCAGGGGGTTGAACGGGCTCAACATGGCTCCCAGGGCTTTGATCCACACGGGGGTGGGCCTGTCCTGGTCTTCTGTGTCTGGACGCTCAGGTAAGCCCCACGGCTCAACCAGCACCATGTGCTTTACCCTACAGGACAGTGAAGAGGAAAGGTCAGACCCACGGCTCAACCAGCACCATGTGTTGCACCCTACAGGACAGTGAAGAGGAAAGACCATACACCATCAACACCAATCTGAAATAACTGAAACGCCTCTATGGTTGTGAACAAAATAAGTTGATGTCGTATTGAAAGGTCTGGAAAGGAAATAATCTAAACCACTAGGGCACAGTTTATTAAGTGATCTGTCCATCGGTGAACTGAACAGGGGAAATAAAGGCGGCATTTAGACAGGCAGACCAATTCTGATATTTTTTTCCCTAATTGGTCTTTTGACCAATCAGATCAGCTCTGAAAAAAATCTGATGTTGGTCAAAAGACCAATTAGTTGAAAATAATAACAGAATTGGGCTGCCTGTCTAAACATAGCCAAAGTGCCCCAGTCAGAGTAAGAGCATTTTGTCCTTAATTCAGAGCCAATTAGGATAATCAGGATGTGGCTGGCTGGCTGCTTTAATACTAGAGAAGGACAGGATGTGGCTGGCGGGCTGCTTTAATACTAGAAGGACAGGATGTGGCTGGCTGGCTGCTTTAATACTAGAGAAGGACAGGATGTGGCTGGCTGGCTGCTTTAATACTAGAGAAGGACAGGATGTAGCTGGCTGGCTGCTTTAATACTAGAGACGGACAGGATGTGGCTGGCTGGCTGCTTTAATACTAGAGAAGGACAGGATGTGGCTGGCTGGCTGCTTTAATACTAGAGAAGGACAGGATGTGGCTGGCTGGCTGCTTTAATACTAGAGAAGCCCAGGATGTGGCTGGCTGGCTGCTTTAATACTAGAGAAGGACAGGATGTGGCTGGCTGGCTGCTTTAATACTAGAGAAGGACAGGATGTGGCTGGCTGGCTGCTTTAATACTAGAGAAGGACAGGATGTGGCTGGCGGGCTGCTTTAATAATAGAGAAGGACAGGATGTGGCTGGCTGCTTTAATACTAGAGAAGGACAGGATGTGGCTGGCTGCTTTAATACTAGAGAAGGACAGGATGTGGCTGGCTGGCTGCTTTAATACTAGAGAAGGACAGGATGTGGTTGGCTGCTTTAATACTAGAAGGACAGGATGTGGCTGGCTGGCTGCTTTAATACTAGAAGGACAGGATGTGGCTGGCTGGCTGCTTTAATACTAGAAGGACAGGATGTGGCTGGCTGGCTGCTTTAATACTAGAGAAGGACAGGATGTGGCTGGCTGGCTGCTTTAATACTAGAGAAGGACAGGATGTGGCTGGCTGGCTGCTTTAATACTAGAGAAGGACAGGATGTGGCTGGCTGGCTGCTTTAATACTAGAGAAGGACAGGATGTGGCTGGATGGCTGCTTTAATACTAGAGAAGGACAGGATGTGGCTGGCTGCTTTAATACTAGAGAAGGACAGGATGTGGCTGGCTGGCTGCTTTAATACTAGAGAAGGACAGGATGTGGTTGGCTGCTTTAATACTAGAAGGACAGGATGTGGCTGGCTGGCTGGCTGCTTTAATACTAGAAGGACAGGATGTGGCTGGCTGGCTGCTTTAATACTAGAAGGACAGGATGTGGCTGGCTGGCTGCTTTAATACTAGAAGGACAGGATGTGGCTGGCTGGCTGCTTTAATACTAGAGAAGGACAGGATGTGGCTGGCTGGCTGCTTTAATACTAGAGAAGGACAGGATGTGGCTGGCTGCTTTAATACTAGAAGGACAGGATGTGGCTGGCTGGCTGCTTTAATACTAGAAGGACAGGATGTGGCTGGCTGGCTGCTTTAATACTAGAGAAGGACAGGATGTGGCTGGCTGGCTGCTTTAATACTAGAGAAGGACAGGATGTGGCTGGCTGCTTTAATACTAGAGAAGGACAGGATGTGGCTGGCTGCTTTAATACTAGAGAAGGACAGGATGTGGCTGGCTGCTTGAATACTAGAGAAGGACAGGATGTGGCTGGCTGCTTTAATACTAGAGAAGGACAGGATGTGGCTGGCTGCTTTAATACTAGAGAAGGACATGATGTGGCTGGCTGCTTTAATACTAGAGAAGGACAGGATGTGGCTGGCTGCTTGAATACTAGAGAAGGACAGGATGTGGCTGGCTGCTTTAATACTAGAGAAGGACAGGATGTGGCTGGCTGCTTGAATACTAGAGAAGGACAGGATGTGGCTGGCTGCTTTAATACTAGAAGGACAGGATGTGGTTGGCTGCTTTAATACTAGAGAAGGACAGGATGTGGCTGGCTGCTTGAATACTAGAGAAGGACAGGATGTGGCTGGCTGCTTGAATACTAGAAGGACAGGATGTGGCTGGCTGCTTGAATACTAGAGAAGGACAGGATGTGGCTGGCTGGCTGCTTTAATACTAGAGAAGGACAGGATGTGGCTGGCTGGCTGCTTTAATACTAGAGAATGACAGGATGTGGCTGGCTGCTTTAATACTAGAGAAGGACAGGATGTGGCTGGCTGCTTGAATACTAGAAGGACAGGATGTGGTTGGCTGCTTTTATACTAGAGAAGGACAGGATGTGGCTGGCTGCTTGAATACTAGAAGGGCAGGATGTGGTTGGCTGCTTTAATACTAGAGAAGGACAGGATGTGGCTGGCTGCTTTAATACTAAAGAAGGACAGGATGTGGCTGGCTGCTTTAATACTAGAGAAGGACAGGATGTGGCTGGCTGCTTGAATACTAGAAGGACAGGATGTGGCTGGCTGCTTGAATACTAGAGAAGGACAGGATGTGGCTGGCTGGCTGCTTTAATACTAGAGAAGGACAGGATGTGGCTGGCTGGCTGCTTTAATACTAGAGAAGGACAGGGTGTGGCTGGCTGGCTGCTTTAATACTAGAGAAGGACAGGATGTGGCTGGCTGCTTGAATACTAGAAGTACAGGATGTGGTTGGCTGCTTTAATACTAGAGAAGGACAGGATGTGGCTGGCTGCTTTAATACTAGAGAAGGACAGGATGTGGCTGGCTGGCTGCTTTAATACTAGAGAAGGACAGGATGTGGCTGGTTGCTTGAATACTAGAGAAGGACAGGATGTGGCTGGCTGCTTGAATACTAGAGAAGGACAGGATGTGGCTGGCTGCTTGAATACTAGAGAAGGACAGGATGTGGCTGGCTGCTTGAATACTAGAGAAGGACAGGATGTGGCTGGCTGCTTGAATACTAGAAGGACAGGATGTGGCTGGCTGCTTGAATACTAGAGAAGGACAGGATGTGGTTGGCTGCTTGAATACTAGAGAAGGACAGGATGTGGCTGGCTGCTTGAATACTAGAGAAGGACAGGATGTGGCTGGCTGCTTGAATACTAGAGAAGGACAGGATGTGGTTGGCTGCTTGAATACTAGAGAAGGACAGGATGTGGTTGGCTGCTTGAATACTAGAGAAGGACAGGATGTGGTTGGCTGCTTGAATACTAGAGAAGGACAGGATGTGGCTGGCTGCTTGAATACTAGAGAAGGACAGGATGTGGCTGGCTGCTTGAATACTAGAGAAGGACAGGATGTGTCTGGCTGGCTGCTTGAATACTAGAGAAGGACAGGATGTGGCTGGCTGGCTGCTTGAATACTAGAGAAGGACAGGATGTGGCTGGCTGGCTGCTTGAATACTAGAAGGACAGGATGTGGCTGGCTGCTTTAATACTAGAATGACAGGATGTGGCTGACTGGCTGGCTGCTTTAATACTATAAGGACAGGATGTGGCTGGCTGGCTGCTTGAATAATAGAAGGACAGGATGTGGCTGGCTGGCTGCTTGAATAATAGAAGGACAGGATGTGGCTGGCTGGCTGCTTGAATACTAGAAGGACAGGATGTGGCTGGCTGTCTGCTTGAATACTAGAAGGATAGGATGTGGCTGGCTGGCTGCTTTAATATTAGAAGGACAGGATGTGGCTGGCTGGCTGGCTGCTTGAATACTAGAATGACAGGATGTGGCTGGCTGGCTGCTTGAATACTAGAAGGACAGGATGTGGCTGGCTGGCTGGCTGCTTGAATACTAGAAGGACAGGATGTGGTTGGCTGCTTTAATACTAGAAGGACAGGATGTGGCTGGCTGCTTGAATACTAGAAGGACAGGATGTGGCTGGCTGGCTGCTTGAATACTAGAAGGACAGGACGTGGCTGGCTGGCTGCTTTAATACTAGAAGGACAGGATGTGGCTGGCTGGCTGCTTGAATACTAGAAGGACAGGATGTGGCTGGCTGGCTGCTTTAATACTAGAAGGACAGGATGTGGCTGGCTGGCTGCTTGAATACTAGAAGGACAGGATGTGGCTGGCTGGCTGGCTGCTTTAAGCTGTTCTGATCTGAGTGTGATGAGGTTTTGGAGACATTTATAATGAGTTAGGTTCCTGCTGAAATCTTAGCAACACAGTGAGAGAAGATGATTCAGTTGAGATACAGCACAGAGGGGACACTTTTTAAGGACATTCATGTTGTTATCAGAGGTTAGCACCTGCATACCAACAGGATGTGTTGTGTTCACCCTCCTATGCTTGACTAATACTGTACACCCCAGACCTCACGGGATGTGAGGTCTGGGGTGTACAGTATTAGTCAAGCATAGGAGGGTGAACCAAGGACTGGCTAAACACATGTAGTATTCTATCTTTAACCAAGGAGGTGGCTAAATACTAAGGAATAAAACAGCCATTCATATTGAAACTTGTCTATGGTTCTGAACTGGGGAAAGTGTTGGGTGGTGTCAGGTGATACTTGCCTGGTGGGATACTTGAGCGAATAAGCAGCTGCCAAATAACCTCCAAAGTTATGTCCCAGCATGACCATGGCTTCCAGGCCGACTTTAGCCCTCCACTGCTCGATGGAGTCCACAAACTGGGCCTCAGCCTCCTTGGCGTCGGAGCTGAAGTAGGGCCTGCTGCTCTGGCCGAAGCCCAGCAGGTCAAAGGCATAGACGGGCCTCTATTATTAACAATAATAATAATGAAAAGTCATTTTATTTGTAAAGGCACTACACAACATGATAAAACTTACTAAAAATAGAAGTCAGTGTTAAAAAGAAAGCATACACAAAATATATAGCAGTCAGACAACAATTAGAGCTAGTTATATATAGCAGGTGTGGTTGACCAGTTGACCTATTGGTAGTTTCCTGTGACCATCCTCCAAATCTCTTTTGGAAGTCTGGAGAAATTCAGTATGTGATTGGCTGTGAGTAGAAATGAAGTTTCCCCTCCGAAGAGGCATTTCCTTGTTTCTTTTCCTACCTTGTAGTAGCCTATACACCGTTAGTTACGTACCTTATTCATCCTTACATAAACATCAGAAATATGATTATAACAACCTGTTCAGAGCCGCAACCATGCAAAATACTGCAGTGGTTTGATATATGGCAATGTGCACTAGTTTCTATCTAGACTCTGTCGTACCACACCCCTTTACATGGTCTCTCTGAGGAGAACTTCCTCAGGCTTTCCAACGCTACAAGAGAAGCCTGTGCTTCAGAGACGAACCTGTTGGGCCAGGGCGTCTAGGTTGAGGGCCCACAGGCCCACCCCTCCACCGAAGCCATGCAGCAGCACCAGGGGAGTCTGGTTCTTCATGTTTCCATTCAATGTGAGGGTCCACAGCATGTTACCATCCGAGATTGGGACATACTGCTGGGACACCTTGCCTGTGATGCCTGGGGATGAAACGGATCCACACAAAATAATCCACAAATTGGCCATGGCTGGAAATACAGTTTGATGGTAAAAGAGAGGAATTCCTTACATTGCAGCATCTTCTCCTCTGCAGTCTTGAGCTGGTTCTGGGAGGTGGGGCACCAGGAGGGCAGCCAGCTGGTGATCCATGCCGTGGAAGTCCAGGACCTGCATAGACACAGACACAACTCATCAACCAGCCTAGGCTATAGCCTATACGGTCTGGGATTACATTGGTAGTCAGGAGTCATGTTGCTGACGGTTGTAATATTTCACAGCAAAAAGGAGACGAGACATTAAATGTAAAAAAACAACAACTTGTAAACATGCTTCGGGGATAGGTGAAAATAAAATGACATGCAGGGTTTGTTAACTGATTGAACTGCCAGGGATGTTACTTCCTGCCTCAAGCACTGCATGCAGCAGGGAGTTAGAGTTGCACTAGCAGCATATGAGTGGGGTGCGGCCGGGGAGGTGGAGTTAGTCTGACAATCACACCGGTAGGTAGGTTACCTCAACGTTCTGTCCAGGACACTCAACAAATTGTAGAAAAGACTATGAATACCAAGAAACATCAGTATTCGCTGAGCCAGTCTGCAGCCAAAAAACAAACTAAAAAACAGAGTGGAAAAAGGGATGTTATATGCCAGGGACGACATGCAATAGCCTTATTAATCACATGTGCTTGTGTTCATTGAATGGGGAAATGCAGTTAGTGTTGGGGATGGGATTCGCTGCATTGGACTTAGTTACATCCTAAATTATAAAACAGATAAGGTATTGGATAATTGGTTCTTGAAATTGGGTTGCAGTAGTGGAGAAGGTTGTAGTGTACTGGCCTATAGGCTTACAAAAACACTTGAACAAAGCTTTCAAGCCTTCCTAAAACATTTTACTTTAGGCATTGTCAATATGGCATTTCCACAGTAGCTGAATTACGCTGTATGCCAATCAAAAAAAATATTGATTTAGAAGTTTAACAAACCAACTCTATGCACAATGACTACTTTGAACAATTTACTGGAAAAACTGTGCAGATGCTAAATTTGGTAACAAAATTACGGTAAAATCTCCCTGGGTTTTATTTTTTTAGTAATATTATTTTTTCACCTTTATTTAACCAGGTTGGCTAGTTGAGAACACCTTTATTTAACCAGGTTGGCTAGTTGAGAACAACTTCTCATTTACAATTGCGACCTGGTCAAGATAAAGGAAAGCAGTTCGACACATACAACAACACAGAGTTAGTTACACATGGAGTAAGACAAACATACATAGTCAAACATAGTCAATAATACAGTAGAAACAAGTCTATATACGATGTGAGCAAATGAGGTGAGAAGGGAGGGCAAAAAAGGCAAAAAAAAGCCATGGTGGCAAAGTAAAATACAATATAGCAAGTAAAACACTGGAATGGTAGATTTGCAGTGGAAGAATGTGCAAAGTAGAAATAAAAATAATGGGGTGCAAAAGAGCAAAATAAATAAATAAATAAATAATAATGAATAATAATTCAGTAGGGAAAGAGGTAGTTGTTTGGGCTAAATTATAGGTGGGCTATGTACAGGTGCAGTAATCTGTGAGCTGCTCTGACAGCTGGTGCTTAAAGCTAGTGAGGGAGATAAGTGTTTCCAGTTTCAGAGATCTTTGTAGTTCGTTCCAGTCATTGGCAGCAGAGAACTAGAAGGAGAGGCGGCCAAAGGAAGAATTGGTTTTGGGGGTGACCAGAGAGATATACCTGCTGGAGCGAGTGCTACAGGTGGGTGATGCTATGGTGACCAGCGAGCTGAGATAAGGGGGACTTTACCTAGCAGATGACATGGAGCCAGTGGGTTTGGCGACGAGTATGACGCGAGGGCCAGCCAACGAGAGCGATTATTCTGATATTCTGTTACCAAACTTTATATCTGCACAGTTCTTACTGTATATTTTGTGTGGAAATGGTTAAGTCCTTTTGCATAGAGTTAGTTATATGGTTGGTTAAACTTTGAAATCAATGTTTTTTTGTTTGGTATACATTTTAGAGTGAAAATTCTGAGTCTGGGCATAATTCCATGACCATAGAATTTCTCAGGATAATTCCATCACCGTGGAATTGTCCTAAATTAAGATCAGAAAATAGAAACACGGACATTTAAAATATAAGTAGTCTAAGTAGTCTATGAGTAGTCTATGAGTAGTCTATGTACATGTAAACAACACCTAAAACATCTTGAGATATGACACTGTCAAAGACACCCTCCACTCTGCCCCCCAAAACCCTCACTAACACCATTAAAATGTATCTGTATCATGCTGAAACACTCCACCCTTAGGATTGTTCAACATATCAACAACCATTTCAACAGTAACATCTGTTACCCCCAATATCTCTTTTGCCGTCTCCACAATAACCTTCTGCTTTTCACAACCCGAGTCACATTAATAACCTTACCAATAAAAGCTATGAGATCAACTTTATTCATTATCAAAGTGTCCTTTGACACCACACACGAATGAGCACAAGATTTCTTTACAGGCCTCCAAACCATCAGAAGCACCAGCCACGACAGTAGGCCCACCTACTACAGGTACATCCATGTAACTCCATCAGTCTGACAGTAGGTCCACCTACTACAGGTACATCCATGTAAGCTCCATCAGTCTGACAGTAGGTCCACCTACTACAGGTACATCCATGTAAGCTCCATCAGTCTGACAGTAGGTCCACCTACTACAGGTACATCCATGTAAGCTCCATCAGTCCGCTCTGTAGTTCTACCAATCAGTTTCACGGCTTCTGCATACGATACATCACGACTGATCCTATATCTCCGAGCCTCTCTCTGTATACGATACATCACGACTGTTCCTATATCTCCGAGCCTCTCTCTGTATACGATACATCACGACTGATCCTATATCTCCGAGCCTCTCTCTGTATACGATACATCACGACTGATCCTATCTCTCCGAGCCTCTCTCTGTATACGATACATCACGACTGTTCCTATATCTCCGAGCATCTCTCTGTATACGATACATCACGACTGATCCTATATCCCCGAGCCTCTCTCTGTATACGATACATCACGACTGATCCTATATCCCCGAGCCTCTCTCTGTATACGATACATCACGACTGATCCTATATCTCCGAGCCTCTCTCTGCATACGATACATCACGACTGATCCTATATCTCCGAGCCTCTCTCTGCATACGATACATCACGACTGATCCTATATCTCCGAGCCTCTCTCTGCATACGATACATCACGACTGATCCTATATCTCCGAGCCTCTCTCTGTATACGATACATCACGACTGATCCTATATCTCCGAGCCTCTCTCTGTATACGATACATCACGACTGATCCTATATCTCCGAGCCTCTCTCTGTATACGATACATCACGACTGATCCTATATCTCCGAGCCTCTCTCTGTATACGATACATCACGACTGATCCTATATCTCCGAGCCTCTCTCTGCATACGATACATCACGACTGATCCTATATCTCCGAGCCTCTCTCTGTATACGATACATCACGACTGATCCTATATCTCCGAGCCTCTCTCTGTATACGATACATCACGACTGATCCTATATCTCCGAGCCTCTCTCTGTATACGATACATCACGACTGATCCTATATCTCCAAGCCTCTCTCTGTATACGATACATCACGACTGATCCTATATCTCCAAGCCTCTCTCTGTACTTGGCATCCACCAAATGCTAGTGTTCCCCCCACAATTACAGCACTTAACCTTCACATTGCTCCCACATTCACCGTAACCACGTGTCCCTCCTCACTTGGCACATCTTTTCTTTCCTTTACACTGAGCCGCTACATTCTTTGGCATTTAAAACATTGCAGTGCATATGGGACAAATTCTCTAACATTGAAACTAAGGAATCGGATCTGTACTTTTCTCAGCAAGACTTTATCAAACCTCACCACCACTGATAAGCTTTCACTTGTTTGACACTCTTTCCTACCAATCAACCTTTTGGCCTCAATTACTCTGCCTCCCGTCACATTTTCTTTAACATCATCTATGGACATAGATATTGGGACCACAGTGATGACTTCCCTCAATCTAGCATAAGAACCAGGGACATGGCTTTTAATCTTCTTCCCATTAACGTTAAGCTTTTCCATTTTCAGAATAGTCTCTTGCTGAGCCTGGCTACCACACTATATTAATCTACCATTTCCAATGAATCGAGCTAATTTCACTTCACCTACCTTTTTCTCTACGGCATGAGTTAGTCAGATAGGGTGTAAGTGAGGCCCCGTGGTCTCATCAAACACTATCACCGCTTTCCACTCCACTCCAACACATCACTACTACCCTTGCTTCATACCTAGGCCCTCTTCATGCTTTCTTCACTAGACGCTTCACTGCTTTCTGTATCATGATCTCTCTTCTTCTTATGTATTTCCACTTCCGACCATTCCCGTCATCCTCCCGCACCATACATTCAGAACTGACACTCATATTGTTCGCATTCCAACACAGCTGTTAATTTCAAGCTTTAAACCGCTCCGTCGGTTTCATGACTTTTTAACCCGGACCAATGCCGCTTTCACGTGCTAATCGGAACTAGGAACATCGGAAATGTCCGATTTTCTAACTTGTTGTTGTCAATCACCTACCGCGTTCAACTAATTAGCAAGTCGAAAAGTCCGAGTTTCCTAGCTCCGACATGCACCGGAACCCGGCATATAAACAAGGCGACTTACACGTCAAGTCCTGAAATGGCAACATTGTTGCCACGAGTGTGTTAAGTCAATTGAAAATTAACTTCAGTCTACAGGTGCTTGACGACAAACAAGAACAATCAACATGCTAGGACTAGCTAATAACAAGACACAAGGGAAACATATTGTATCATGATTAACTTTTTGTGGGTCGCTTTTATCAATATTGTTATATTTAAAAGAGCGGTTCTAAGTTTGTTTATAAAAAAAACACACTCACCCTCTCTCAGTAGTCACCGCTTGGTCAGCCATTCTTCACACAGCCAAATCACATGATCCACAAAACATGACATCACCTGGCGTGTATTCATTAGGAGGTTTCCGTTGCAAAACTTTTGCAACGGAAACCCTTTACCATACTTAAGGATCTAAACGGAAGCAAACTAAAGAGTGTCTATTGTATTGATAAGATAACAATCAAAACACATGTCCTCAAATATGCTCTGACAATCAAAACACATGTCCTCAAATATGCTCTGACAATCAAAACACATGTCCTCAAATACGGAAGGCAGGCAGGAGGTGAGATCAGGTGGGACCATTTAAAAAAAAAAAACTTTATTTAACTAGGCAAGTCAGTTAAGAACAGATTCTTATTTACAATGACGGCCTCCCCCGGCCCATCCCTAACCCGGCCGGACGATGCTGAGCCAATTCTGTGCCGCCCTATGGGACTCCCAATCGCGGCCGGTTGTGATACAGCCTGGAAACAAACCAGGGTCTGTAGTGACGCTTCTAGCACTGAGATGCAGTACCTTAGACCGCTGTGCCTCTCAGGAGCCCATTCTAGCCAATGAGAGGGCAGATACGCGTGTGAACAACAGGCCATAGAGATGGAGGACTCATCTTTGTATCTGTGCCATTATAACGTCTGTGACAGTTTGGGCAGTCCCATTAAAGCTATCTCCATTTTAAAGTAGTCAATTGTTTTCTTCATTGGCTGATTGCTACCAACTCATAGGAATCCCCATCCAGTTGAAAACGTATAAATGGTGAAAGCCCTCAATGGCAATGTCCATGACAAATTGGATAATATCCATGATGAGTCCTCTATCAATTTCAATTCAAATGGCTTTATTGGCATGGGAAACATATGTTTACATTGCCAAAGCAAGTGAAATAGATAACAAACAAAAGTTAAATAAACAATCAGAAATTAAAAGTAAACATTACACTGACAACATATTATTGCTATAGACCATGTTCTAATGATGTGCAAATAGTTAATGTACAAAATGGAAAATAAATAAACATAAATATGGGTTGTATTTACAATGGTGTTTGTTCTTCACTGTTTGCCTTTTTCTTATGGCAACAGGTCACATCTTGCTGCTGTGATGGTACACTGTGGTATTTCACCTAATAGATATGGGAGTTTATCAAAATTTGATTTGTTTTTAAATTCGTTGTGGGTCTGTGTAATCTGAGGGAAATATGTTTATCTAACAGTATCATACATTTGGCAGGAGGTTAGGAAGTGCAGCTCAATTTCCACCTCATTTAATGGGCAGTGTGCACCTAGCCTATCTTCTCTTGAGAGCCAGGTCTGCCTACAGCAGCCTTTCTCAATAGCAAGGCTATGCTCACTGAGTCTGCACATAGTCAAAGCTTTCCTTAATTTTGGGTCAGTCATGGTAGCCAGGTATTCTGCCACTGTGTACTTTCTGTTTAGGGCCAAATAGCATTCCAGTTTGCTCTATTTTTTAGTTAATTCTTTCCAAATTTGTCAAGAAATTACCTTTTTGTATTCTCGTGATTTGGTTAGGTCTTATTGTGGTTTTGGAATCAATTCCTTTTAGGTTGTTGTAGAATTTAACGGCTGTTTTCTGGATTTTGATAATTAGCGGGTATCATCCTGATTTTGCTCTGCATGCAGTATTTGGTGTTTAACGTTGTACACAGAGGATGTTTTTTCAGAATTCTGCATGCAGAGTCTCAATTTCTTTTTTCCCCATTTTGTGAATTCTTTGTTGGTGAGCGCACCCCAGACCTCAACCATAAAGGCCAATTGGTTCTATAACTGATTCAAGTATTTTTTTTAGCCAGATCCTAATTGGGATGTCAAATTGTATGTTCCTTTTGATGGCGTGGTAGGCCCTTCTTGCCTTGTCTCTCAGATCGTTCATAGCTTTTCGGAAGTTACCTTTGGTGCTGATATTTAGGCCATGGTAGGTATAGTTGTGTGTGCTCTAGGGCAACGGTGTCTAGATGGAATTTATATTCATGGTCCTGGAAACAGGACCTTTTATAGGACCATTATTTGTGTCTTACTGAGATTCACTGTCAGGGCCCAGGTCTGACAGAATCTGCGGAGAATATCTAGGTGTTGCTGTATGCCCTCCTTGGCTGGGGACAGAAGCTCTGACAACAGGCACAACTAAGATATAAAGTCATTTTTTGCCGAAATGCCACAAGCGTCCACTTATATATATACACACACATAACACCTAAGATTTGCGAAACGTCCTATTCAATAAAATAAGCGTCAAGTAGCAAATAAGAAATTACCATTTTTGTTTTCTAAATTCGACACTCATTGACCTCCATACAAAAATGATTCACTTAGTTGGTTTATTTTCGTGGCCAGATCTTGGGACGATTAAAACTTCTCACTTCGTCTCTTCCTCTGAGCGAACGAGACGGGGAGGGACCTACCTACATAAACTCCCAAATTTTGATAAACTTGACCAATAAAGTCTCGTTTTCGTTGCAAAACGTTTTCCGTTTGAAGTAAACGGTTTCAGTAATACACCCCTGAAGAAGAACGCTACTTTTTTTTACTGACGCTGTGGGACGTGATATTGCGGAAGATACACACACACGCCACAAATGAACTCTGGTATGGTAAAATACAATTATTTACACAACAATTGGTAGTCGTATTCGATAGGCTCTTATCAGAGACAATGCTATGGATTCTGTGTTTTATATGACAACCTCAATAGTAATAATAAACTAGCCAAACCAAACTAACAAGAACCAATACTTGTATCCTGGGAGCAAGACCATAATCATAATAACCCTCACCTCATTGTCTGGTGAGGTTTAGTCTAACCACAAGGCAGGTAACCACTAGAGCGTTGGACCAGTAACCGAAAGGTTGCTGGGTCGAATCCCTGAGCGGACTAGGTAAACATCTGTATTTCTGCCCCTGAACAAGGCAGTTCCCCGGTAGGCCGTCATTGTAAATAAGAGTTTGTTCTTTATTGACATTCCTAGTTAAATAAAATGTTAAAATAATATTGTCAACATTATAACTACTGTATTTTTTTTTCATAATAAATACATACGCCGTATGCCTGTCCTGCTAGAAAAACGTGTTAGAATCCTATTCAAATGAGGAAGCCCCATTGAAAGTGTTATTTTCGTGATTTACTTGCCTCCGTTCCATAGAGATAGATACAGGACTCTAGTGCCCCAAAACCGGTCTAAGCATGGGCAGCGCATTTGAAGACTTTCACTATTTTGAAGTATTCATTGGTGTGGGACTTCTTATCGGTTAAGGAATGAACACATAATTCCATCCAGATCATCAGGAGGGATCAGCCAATGAATTATATTGTGAGCAAACATTCCATAATTGCAGGTGACATTCAATCATCAGCCTTGGCTTTGTACCTTTTCAAACAACACACTCCAGGTGGCAGTATGCACCCTTTCAGTTCGTTTACTATCTCATAGAAGTAGCAGAAGAACAAAAGTGACTATACTGCCCATGCTCTCACAGACGCCATAATAGGACAGATACAATGTTGCGTCCTCTAACTATCTCTATGCTATGTAGGCCTACACACACAGCAAAGCACGTTGGTGGGTGTGATAACTGCGGGCTGAAGTCTACAGCGGCGCTTGCCTGTCAGTGCCAGTGACGTGGAGAGGCAGAAGTCAAGCAACTCTTCTGATTTCTCAAGACAATAGAAGATTCGAAATAGGTATTTATTGTCGACTTGGCATTGCGGGCAACCTTTAAAAGTGGACCTTATTGCGCCAGCGAACGAAGCACGTGGTGAGTAGCCTTGTTTATAGAGATTTGTTGATGTAAAAGGCCTACCGGTATCTACTTTTCCGATTTGCGTCAAATGTTTCCCCAGTTGTACGTGACAATGTTACGTCAACGCTCAACACATTTCTTCAGAGTAAAGCAATCATGAGTATACCCTGTAACAGTGTTTATAGCCACCCATCGATACTGCAACGAACGTGCGGTTCATGCCCCGCCCTCTCTCACACCAAAACACTCAGCTGTCACTGTCACTAGCCAGCTTTAGCTGATATTCAGAATCAGATTTTGGAGCAAATGACACTTTAACCTCTTTAATACATGGAAAATCTGTTTTTAAGCCGTTGTGATTCAACGTCTAAAGTAAACAGTCGAATGACATCAATCAGTTGGGCTGAACCCAAGCCATAAGAATGACTTGAAGAGAAGGCGTTTTAGAATATGAAGGCAACTTCAGAAGTTAACGACTTCAGACTGTAAAAAGCTAGCCTGGGAAAGGTAAAGGGGGATACCTAGTTAGTTAGTTAGTTGTGCAACTGAATCCAGTCAACTGAAATTTGTCTTCTGCATTTAACCCAACCCGTCTGAATCAGACCAGTCTCTTTAGCCCAAAAAACCTACAAAACTTCATTCGTTTTCCCATAAGCTATGGCGGAGTTAGTGCATACAAAAAGACGCCATTACTATTTCTCTCTATTGAACGTTGAGATTGCTGAAAGGCCAGCTTTTTTGGCAATGACAAGGAGTGGCAAGGAGTGGAATGTTAGCTAAAGAGACTGGTACTCAGACTAGTAAAACGCCTCAAGGCTGAACCCCTGAACATACCACACCTTGTTAGGTAATATAAGATTGTTTTAGGCCAGGTGAAGGTGCTGCAACTCACATTTGCAAGAGGAGCAATAAGTAATTTGGTTACCTAGAGCAACATTTGTATGTGCAACAACTGATATTTTATTTTATTTTATAGATTTAAATAGCCAATGTTGTTTATGTATTTAGGCTATGCAAAACATATTTTCACTGTACACTGATACTCGGATGTTCAAAACTGAAGAATGCTATTCTGGCCTTGTCATTTTGGTCCTTGTAGGCAGTCATGTTTAATTCATTTGTTTCCTATCTTGTCTCTCCCCAGGCTTCACAGGGAGAGGGGAAAATGCAAAAAAGCTTGTCAGTGTATGACAGTGATGGCTCAACATTTGCACCTCTGGTGGTCATCGAGTTGGTTTCGGAAACCAAAGAGGAAGCCATCGCATGGTTACTAAACAGGGTCAGAGACAAGCAGCAAGATGGAGGTACAGTACATTGAGCTTAGCTTACCTACTGTATATTGGGAACAGAGATTTGAAGCTTCCCAACAGTTTAAACATTCTTCTCTCCATCGCTTTTCAAATTGCCTCTGCTTCCTCTCTTTTGGCTTTCACTCTATCGTGCTCTCTGAAAGTGAGCGAAACTGATCCGATAACATATCTGGGCCCGTTTCCACAAAGCGTCTCAGAGTAGGAGTGCTGATCTAGGATCTGTTTATAAAATATTATTATGATCTAAATAGCAAAACTGACCCTAGATCAGCACTCCCTTTATGAATACGGGCCCTGATGCCACCTGCGATAAGCTATGTGAAAACAAAGCAGGCTGACCTTATCACTTATATCGTGAAATACATACTGAAAAGAGCACGGTTCGGTACAATAGTGTGAAAGTCCCTTTTAGTTACTGTATCTATTAACCAGTCAGTCTGGCTCTGTTGATACAATATGGTTGTCCTAGGTTACGTCCCAAAATGGCACCCTATTCCCTACATAGTGCACTACTTTTGACCTGAGCCCTGGTCAAAAGTAGTGCACTATAAAGGGAATAGGGTGTAATTTGGGATGAACACCTAGTCTATTGATGCCTTCATACCTGTCCTGATTCCTCTGCTGTGTTAGGGGCTGAGCTGCTGGTGGAGCAGCTGACTCCAGGGGCTCAGGGCACGGAGAAGGACAACCCCAATGTGTATGTGGTGGGGGCCTCCTGGCAAAGGCTCCTATACGGAGCTGAGGACGTGGGCCTCTTCAAGGAGTTCAACGACGGCTCCATGAGAGGCTTCACGTATGCCAACAAGCACAACTTCAAAGAGTTCCAAGGTAATCTAGGGTACAGTACGTCACAAATGGCGCCCTATTCCTTATCGCATAGGGTGCCATTAGTGATGCATACATAGTAAACTGTGAATGTACTGTAGATGATGAATAGTATTTTAAATGTTCTGTATTATATTATTACAACTATATTACTATACAATTACAATACAACACGATAATTAGATTATGTAAATACAGCGTGTTGTTTAAATAAACATCATTACTACACTAGTGTAAGAGCACGTTATTGTATTGTAAAGTGACTAAATGTGTTAATTGTCTGTGTCTCTATACTACAGGTGATGGGGATGGTTTTCTGAGCATGGCAGAGTGTCAATACATCATAAAACATGAACTGGACAACCTGAGGGCCAAGGATGAGGCCCACGTGCCTGGATATCCGAAGATGAAACTGTATCCAGGGAAGTCAGTCAGTAAGTACACCACTGACCCTATGACCTCAGCCACACTGAAACACTGGGTGCACAGTCATCAAACCTGGGTTCAAATAGTATACATTTTCTTTCAAATACTCTGAGCCTGCTGCCTGGATTGGAATGCCAGATGGGCAGGGTTTGGACTTTTGTGACTATTCCATTGGTTCTATTGTGCTAGGGAAGCTCAGAGCCATTAACACTGTGGGAAGTTTATTAGGTACACCACTCCGTTCACCAAAATAGTGCGCTCCTACAGACAGTGAGTCATGTGGCCGTGGCTTGCTATATAAAGTAGGCAGACAGGCAGCGAGGCATTCAGTTACTGATCGATTGAACATTAGAATGGGCAAAGCGACTGAGCGTGGTATGATGGTCGGTGCCAGGCGTGCCGGTTCCAGTATATTTTCATGCATGACAGTGTCAAGGGTTTACCGAGAATGGTACGACAAACAAAAAATATCCTGTGGGCAGAAACGGCTCGTTGATGAGAGGTCGAAGGAGAATAGCAAAAATCGTACAAGCTAACAGGCGGACCACAAACAGGCAAATAACGGCACAGAACGTCATCTCGGAACGCACAACTCGTCGGTCCTTGTCACGGATAGGCTATTGCAGCAGACAACCACACTGGGTTCCACTCCTATCAGCTAAAGACAAGAAGCAGCTCCAGTGGGGATGCAATCACCAATACTGGACAATTGAGAAGTGTAAAAACATCACCTGGCCCAACGAATCCCTGTTCCTTTTCCATCATGCTGATGTCAGTCAGGTGTATAGATCTTCTGTATGTCTCAGTCAAGTTCAGCACACATGAAAACCAATACTATTTGAACCCAGGTCTGAAGCCAATTCCATATTTGAAACATAACATACATAATCCTCACATTGTCTCCCCATCAGAGTCAGCAATAAGGACAATAAATATGCAAATGTCAGTGGATTATTTAAATACCAGATAAGGAGTCAATGCTCTTGCTGAGCAGATAGACTGCTATTCAGCTTAACCATTTGTTCAGAAAAATAATGCAACGTTTTGGAAATAATTTAGTCAAGAAATGACATGAAATTAAAGCTTTTTATTTTTATACAAATATACTAGTATATATGTGGGTCTGTATGCTATTGTTTTAGAAAACTAAGCTTTCTCTCATTATGAGGAAAGTTAACAGTTTAAACTCAACTGTTTTCATTGCTCTCAAGTAGCCAATGTTCTCAGTCATTTTTAGCACTTCAGCAACTTAACAAGGTAATTATCTCTCACCAAAAGAGCATAGGCCTTTGAAAACCCTGGTCCTCCAGTACCCCCAACAGTACACATTTGTTATTGTAGTCCCAGACAAACACACCTGATTCAACTCCTCAACTAATCATCAAGCCCTCAATGAGTTGAACCAGGTGAGTTTGTCTGAGGCTGTAACAACATGTTCTGTTGGAGGTACTGGGTTTGGGGAAACACTGGCGTGGGCCACTAGTTCAAGTTTTGTTATGTTTATCTAATAAAGATGGCTAGAATCACATGACAAATAGCGTCAGGAGACTGGGGGTGGGGGGGTGTGAATGGACTGACTCTTCTGTTTTTAATGTAATCTCAGTACGCAGAATGCAATCAAAGGGGATCCTTGTCCAAGTTTTCCCTCTGCATGAGAAGGAGGAACTCAAAAGGCTTTCCTTTTCCTGGTTCAAAAAGATCAAGTTGTCCTTCCAGCCTCTTGGTAAGTTACAGTTGCCATGGCTTGATCATTTTGCCCTTTGAATCCTAAGGCTACACGGTATTATCTTAGTGTTATCCATCTCTTTCAATATGAACTTCACTGGAGTATATACAATGATTAGGCTATCACCATGTACAAGACATGGAACATTCTAAGAACCTTCTAATAGCTTGTTTGTGACTAAATCCTCCCCATGATTCCCCATGGTCCATCCAGATGACATCAGGCACTACTTTGGTGAGGGTATGGCACTCTACTTTGGTTTCCTGGAGTATTTCACCTTGGCCCTGATCCCCATGGCCCTCATAGGGATACCATACTACCTCTTCGACTGGGAGGACTACGACAAGTTCACGGTGTTCGCCGGCTTCAACCTGGTGTGGTGCACGGTGATCCTGGAGTTGTGGAAGCGCCTCAGCGCTTCGCTGGCGTACGGCTGGGGCACCCTGAGCAGGAAGAAAGCCTTCGAGGAGCCGAGGCCGGGCTTCCACGGCGTCTTGGGCGTCAATCCCGTCACGGGGCGGGCGGAGCCACTCTACTCAAACGCCAAGCGTCAGCTGAGGATCTACCTGGTGTCTGTTCCCTTTGTGCTGCTGTGCCTCTACCTGTCTCTGTACGTCATGATGATCTACTTTGACATGGAGGGCTGGGCCTTGATGATCCATGATGAGGAGCCTACCTTCTGGACAGGACTGCTACTTTTTATCCCTAGTATTATCTACGCTGTGGTTATAGAGATCATGAACCTCATATACCGCTATGCTGCAGAGTTCCTCACTGGCTGGGGTGAGTGGGATTGGATGGGTGGGTGGGTGGATTAATGCATTTTAGCTCATATTTTATAATACATACACTGTTGTTTTAACAATGCAGAAAACAACAGAACACACAAATCATTGAGGCTAAAAATACATTGTCTTAATGCTACAGTGGTGTTTCCTGTGTTCCTCTTGTTCTTTTGCTGACTGTAGGGAGAGTTGTTGACTTGATAGAAGACACACTGTTTATGAAGTCAATGTTATTTTTGCTTTAGAAAACCACAGGCTTGAGTCAACATTTCAAAATCACCTGGTCCTTAAAGTACTGGTGGTGAGTCATGCATGAAATTGGTTTGTTTCCATGATCATTTCAAGTTTCCATTGATTTTGAAAATCCTTTTGTTAACAGTTTACTTGTCATCTTCTCTCCCCAGTTCAACTTCTTCAACTGTTTTGCCTCCCTATTCTACATTGCCTTTGTGATGCAGGATATGGTGCTTCTCAGACAGGTGGGTCACTACCAATGATGTGTATATATATACCCTGGATGACTAACAGGGGGCGCTGTATTGAAGCCACCGCGCAGCCATCTTGGTAACCCTCCTTCATTGTAAACAAGATTTTGGAAGCTATAGAAATGCATGTGTTAATGTCTACATTTGTTTTTGACATGTATATTCTATTACGGACACAAATGCATCATTTTATATTCTATGTTAGCAAAACATAAAACAAAACAAAGATATAAAAAAAATCTTAGTGTATATATATATATATATAGTTCTATTGTTACTGTCTCTACTACTACTACTACTACTACAACAAAACATCTTAAATACATGTAATTCTGTCCTATTGAATTTCAATACTGTAGAATTCCATTAATTCCTATAGAGGACTGCTCCCACTGGGGAGAGCCATAGCATAGCATCAGCAATCCAGAGTTTATACACATCATTGGTCACTACTAGCCTTTGGCCTTAGATGTTCCGATTCAAGTGATCCATCATTCCAGACATGGATGGCTAGAGGCACTAGCAGCAGAGACAGCGATAGATATATAAGGCTCTCACTACTAGCAATATCCCCAATGCTGTTATTGTGTTTCATTTTCTGTCTAAATAGCACCCTATTCCCTATATAGTGCATTACTTTTAACCACAGCCCTAGAGCCCTGGTGTAAAGTAGTGCATTGTAAATGGAAAAGTGTACCATTTGGGATGCAACCAGAGTTGTTTACTGCTGCTGCTACTACTGCTGCTTCTTCTGTTGCTGGTGCTGCTACTTCTGTTGCTGCTGCTGCTGCTTCTTCTGCTATCAATCAATCAAATGTATTTATAAAGCCCTTCTTACATCAGCTGATGTCACAAAGTGCTGTACAGAAACCCAGCCTAAAACCCTAAAAGCCTAAAACCCCGAACAGCAAGCAATGCAGGTGTAGAAGCACAGTGGCTAGGAAAAACTCCCTAGAAAGGCCAAAACCTAGGAAGAAACCTAGAGAGGATCTAGGCTATGAGGGGTGACCAGTCCTCTTCTGGCTGTGCCGGGTGGAGATTATAACAGAACATGGCCAAGATGTTCAAATGTTCATATATGACCAGCAGGGTCAATAATTACAGTGGTTTTCGAGGGTGCAACAGGTCAGCACTTCAGGAGTAAATGTCAGTTGGCTTTTCATAGCCGATCCTTCAGAGTATCTCTACTGCTCCTGCTGTCTCTAGAGAGTTGAAAACAGCAGGTCTGGGACAGGTAGCACGTCCGGTGAACAAGTCAGGGTTCCATAGCCACAGGAGCAGGTGGTCTGGGGACAGCAAGGAGTCGTCATGCCAGGTAGTCCTGAGGCATGGTCTTAGGGCTCAAGAGAAAGCAACTACTACTGCTGCTACTATTTCTGCTGCTACTACTACTTATCCTGCTGCTGCTGTTACTTATCCTGCTGCTGCTGTTACTTATCCTGCTGTTGCTGCTACTTATCCTGCTGTTGCTGCTACTTATCCTGCTGCTGCTGTTACTTATCCTGCTGCTGCTGTTACTTATCCTGCTGCTGCTGTTACTTATCCTGCTGCTGCTGTTACTTATCCTGCTACAACTGCTGCTGCTGCTGCTACTACTACTTATCCTGCTGCTGCTGTTACTTATCCTGCTACAACTCCTGCTGCTGCAACTACTACTATTGGTGCTAATGCTGCTGCTACTACTTATCCTGCTGCTGCTGCTGCAACTACTACTATTGGTGCTAATGCTGCTGCTACTACTTATCCTGCTCCTGCTGCTGCAACTACTACTATTGGTGCTAATGCTGCTGCTACTACTTATCCTGCTGCTGCTGCAACTACTACTATTGGTGCTACTGCTGCTACTACTACTATTGGTGCTACTGCTGCTACTACTACTATTGGTGCTACTGCTGCTACTATTCCTGCTGTTGCTGCTACTTATCCTGCTGCTGCTGTTACTTATCCTGCTACAACTGCTGCTGCTGCTGCTACTACTACTACTTATCCTGCTGCTGCTGTTACTTATCCTGCTACAACTGCTGCTGCTGCTGCTACTACTACTTATCCTGCTGCTGCTGTTACTTATCCTGCTACAACTGCTGCTGCTGCTGCTACTACTTATCCTGCTGCTGCTGTTACTTATCCTGCTACAACTGCTGCTGCTACTGCTACTTATCCTGCTGCTACTACTACTTATCCTACTACAACTGCTGCTGCTGCTGCTACTACTACTTATCCTGCTGCTGCTACTACTACTTATCCTGCTGCTGCTGTTACTTATCCTGCTACAACTGCTGCTGCTGCTGCTACTACTACTTATCCTGCTGCTGCTGTTACTTATCCTGCTACAACTGCTGCTACTGCAACTACTACTATTGGTGCTAATGCTGCTGCTACTACTTATCCTGCTGCTGCTGCTGCTGCTGCTACTACTACTTATCCTGCTGCTGCTGCTGCTGCTACTACTACTTATCCTGCTGCTACTACTTATCCTGCTACTGCAACTACTACTATTGGTGCTAATGCTGCTGCTACTACTTATCCTGCTACAACTGCTGCTGCTGCTGCTACTACTACTTATCCTGCTGCTGCTGTTACTTATCCTGCTACAACTGCTGCTACTGCAACTACTACTATTGGTGCTAATGCTGCTGCTACTACTCATACTACTACTGCTGCTACTCATACTACTGCTGCTACTCATACTGCTGCTGCTACCAATGCTGCTGCTACATCTACTGCTGCTGCTGCTACTACTACTTATCCTGCTGCTGCAACTACTACTATTGGTGCTACTGCTACTAATGCTGCTAGTAATGCTGCTGCTACTACTACTTATCCTGCTGCTGCTGTTACTTATCCTGCTACAACTGCTGCTACTGCTGCTACTACTACTTATCCTGCTGCTGCTGTTACTTATCCTGCTACAACTGCTGCTACTGCTGCTACTACTACTTATCCTGCTGCTGCAACTACTACTATTGGTGCTACTGCTGCAACTACTACTATTGGTGCTACTGCTGCAACTACTACTATTGGTGCTACTGCTGCAATTACTACTATTGGTGCTACTGCTACTAATGCTGCTAGTAATGCTGCTGCTACTACTTATCCTGCTACTGCAACTACTGCTATTGGTGCTACTGCTGCTACTACTACTTATACTGCTGCTACTACTACTGGTGCTACTACTACTACTACTGCTGCTGCTACTACTACTACTACTGGTGCTACTGCTACTGCTGCTACTACTACTACAACTGCTGCTGCTACTACTTATCCTGCTGCTGCTACTACTGCTGCTGCTACTACTACTACTACTACTACTGGTGCTACTGCTGCTACTACTTATCCTGCTGCTACTATTGGTGCTACTGCTGCTGCTACTAATACTGCCGCTGCTCCTCATACTGCTGCTGCTCCTCATACTGCTGCTGCTCCTCATACTGCTGCTACTCCTCATACTGCCGCTGCTCCTCATACTGCTGCTGCTACTCATGCTGCTGCTACTACTCATGCTGCTGCTGCTACTACAGCTGCTGCTGCTGCTACTACTGCTGCTGCTACTACTACTACTACTACTACTACTACTGGTGCTACTACTGCTGCTGCTACTCATGCTGCTGCTACTACTCATGCTGCTGCTGCTACTACAGCTGCTGCTGCTGCTACAACTGCTGCTGCTACTACTTATCCTGCTGCTGCTACTACTGCTGCTGCTGCTACTACTACTACTACTACTACTACTACTGGTGCTACTGCTGCTACTACTTATCCTGCTGCTACTACTGGTGCTACTGCTGCTACTACTTATCCTGCTGCTACTATTGGTGCTACTGCTGCTGCTACTAATACTGCAGCTGCTACTAATGCTGCTGCTGCTACTACAGATACTACTACTGCTGCTACTCCTCATACTGCCGCTGCTCCTCATACTGCCGCTGCTCCTCATACTGCTGCTGCTACTCATACTGCTGCTGCTACTCATACTGCTGCTGCTACTCATACTGCCGCTGCTCCTCATACTGCTGCTGCTCCTCATACTACTGCTGCTACTACTGCTGCTACTCATACTACTGCTGCTACTCATACTGCTGCTGCTACCAATGCTGCTGCTACATCTACTGCTGCTGCTGCTACTACTACTTATCCTGCTGCTGCAACTACTGCTATTGGTGCTACTGCTACTAATGCTGCTAGTAATGCTGCTTCTACTACTTATCCTGCTACTGCAACTACTGCTATTGGTGCTACTGCTGCTACTACTACTTATCCTGCTGCTGATACTGCTGCTACTACTACTGGTGCTACTACTACTACTACTGCTGCTGCTACTACTACTACTACTGGTGCTACTGCTGCTACTACTTATCCTGCTGCTACTATTGGTGCTACTGCAGCTGCTACTAATGCTGCTGCTGCTACTACAGATACTACTACTGCTGCTACTCCTCATACTGCCGCTGCTCCTCATACTGCTGCTGCTCCTCATACTGCTGCTGCTACTACAGCTGCTGCTGCTGCTACTACTCATACTACTACTGCTGCTACTCATACTACTGCTGCTCCTCATACTACTGCGGCTACCAATGCTGCTGCTACTCATACTGCTGCTGCTACTCATACTGCTGCTGCTCCTCATACTGCTGCTGCTCCTCATACTGCTGCTGCTACTCATGCTGCTGCTGCTCCTCATACTGCTGCTACTACAGCTGCTGCTGCTGCTACTACTCATACTGCTACTGCTGCTCCTCATACTACTGCGGCTACCAATGCTGCTGCTACTTATACTGCTGCTGCTACTCATACTGCTGCTGCTACTCATACTGCTGCTGCTCCTCATACTGCTGCTGCTACTCATGCTGCTGCTGCTACTACAGCTGCTGCTGCTGCTACTACTCATACTACTACTGCTGCTCCTCATACTACTGCTGCTACTCATACTGCTGCTGCTACCAATGCTGCTGCTACATCTACTGCTGCTGCTACTACATCTACTACTAATGCTGCTGCTACTACTGCTGCTACTACAGATACTACTACTGCTGCTATTAATACTGCTGCTGAAACTACTGCTACTACAGCTACTACTGCTGCTACTACAGATACTACTACTGCTGCTATTAATACTGCTGCTGAAACTACTGCTACTACAGCTACTACTGCTGCTACTCATACTACTGCTACTACTACTGTTACTACTGCTACTACTACTTACTGTTACTACTGCTGCTACTCATCCTACTGCTGCTACTCATACTACTGCTGCTACTCATACTACTGCTGCTCCTCATACTACTGCTGCTCCTCATACTACTGCTGCTACTCATACTACTGCTGCTACTCATACTACTGCTACTACTCATACTACTGCTGCTACTACTGCTACTACTGCTGCTACTCATACTACTGCTACTACTACTACTACTACTGTTACTACAGCTGCCACTCATACTACAGCTGCCACTCATACTACTGCTACTACTGCTGCTACTCATACTACTGCTACTACTCATACTACTGCTGCTACTCATACTGCTGCTACTCATACTGCTGCTACTCATACTACTGCTACTACTACTACTACTGTTACTACTGCTGCCACTCATACTACTGCTACTACTGCTGCTACTACAGCTGCCACTCATACTACAGCTGCCACTCATACTGCTGCTGCTACTCATACTGCTGCTGCTACTCATACTGTTGCTGCTACTCATACTACTGCTACTACTATTGTTACTACTGCTACTACTCATACTACTGCTGCTACTACTATTACTACTGCTACTACTACTATTACTACTGCTACTACTCATACTACTGCTACTACTACTATTACTACTGCTACTACTCATACTACTGCTACTACTACTGTTACTACTGCTACTACTCATACTACTGCTACTACTACTGTTACTACTGCTACTACTCATACTACTGCTACTACCACTGTTACTACTGCTACTACTCATACTACTACTGCTACTACTCATACTACTGCTGCTACTACTGCTGCTACTCATACTGCTGCTACTCATACTACTGCTACTACTACTACTACTGTTACTACTGCTACTACTCATACTACTGCTGCTACTACTATTACTACTGCTACTACTACTATTACTACTGCTACTACTCATTCTACTGCTACTACTACTATTACTACTGCTACTACTCATACTACTGCTACTACTACTGTTACTACTGCTACTACTCATACTACTGCTGCTACTACTGTTACTACTGCTGCTACTACTGTTACTACTGCTACTACTCATACTACTGCTGCTACTACTGTTACTACTGCTGCTACTACTGTTACTACTGCTACTACTCATACTACTTCTGCTACTACTGTTACTACTGCTGCTACTCATACTACTTCTGCTACTACTGTTACTAATGCTGCTACTCATACTACTGCTGCTACTACTGTTACTACTGCTACTACTCATACTACTGCTGCTACTACTATCTACTATCAATATCCTCTTTTATTTCCTTTCAGAGTCTGGCCACGCTGCTGATAACGTCTCAGATCCTGAACCAGATCATGGAGGCCTTCCTGCCCTACTGGCTCCAGAGGAGGAGGAACAAGAAGGCCCATAAGAGGATGATAAAAACCATGGAAGACAAGGAGCTGCCCCTCTCTGAGCAGGTCAAGCTGGAGGCAGACATGAGCACCTACCTGGTGAGTTGCTGGACTCAAGTTACGGGGGAATGAAAGTGTAACTAGGAAGGTTGTGATGAATGTGAATGATACCTTCATGTGCATTGCAGTATCTTTACAATACATTTGAGTCATTTAGCAGACGCTCTCATCCAGAGCGACTTACAGGAGCAATTAGGGTTCATTCCTTGCTCAAGGGCACATCGACAGATTTTTCACCTAGTCGGATTGGGGATTCGAACCAGCAACCTTTCGGTTTCTGGCCCGACGCTCTTAACCACTGTCTTGATTGGTTATGCTGTTATGCTTGCCTTATGCACAGAATACCCCCATCAAGTGAAATGTTACTGCAGTGTTTAGACAGACATCGATGAAGAGTCCAGTGGCTGAAGTGGGTATTGTAATGCTCTCGTCTAACCTCATGAATCTGTATAAACTCTGTTGTGTTCTATTAAGGGAACATTTGATGACTACCTGGAGCTGTTCCTGCTGTTTGGCTATGTCAGTCTGTTCTCCTGTGTCTACCCTCTGGCCGCGGTGCTGGTGGTGCTCAACAACGTCACAGAGGTCTACTCGGATGCCTTCAAGATGTGCAAGGTGTTCAAAAGACCCTTCTCTGAGCCTGCAGCCAATATAGGGGTGTGGCAGGTAAGGCTGACCTAATAGCTCTTTCTACTCTGTTTAGTTCTCTATAGTACATTTAGTGTGGTTGGTTGGTTTGATGGACTTTATTTGATAATTAAAGGAGATAACGTTTTCAAGGATAAAAAGGTTTCATGTCTAACTGTGATGATTGTTTTGAACTGTGGTGGATAGGAAGGAAAGGGAGACCAGTCAGAGGGGGAAAGTTCCTGTGTTTTCTTTTCTTCCAGCTTGCCTTTGAGGCCATGAGTGTGATCGCCGTGGTGACCAACTGTGCCTTGATTGGCATGTCCCCCCAAGTCAAGTCCTATTTCCCGGAGTCAGAGACACAGCTCATAATGTGGGTGGTGGGCTTCGAGGTACTGTACCATTTTCACACCTCTCACTCTTCACACACAATCTGACTAGACATGTATGCAATCATTTCCTACTCATTTTAAAATCGAATTCAACTTATTTCCAAGATTGTGTCTGTTTTGGTGCTTCTTGCGCCTAAATAGATTTGAAGCAGGCTGGCCAGCAGAATAGAGTTGAAGCAGGCTGGCCAGCAGAATAGAGTTGAAGCAGGCTGGCCAGCAGAATAGAGTTGAAGCAGGCTGGCCAGCAGAATAGATTTGAAGCAGGCTGGCCAGCAGAATAGATTTGAAGCAGGCTGGCCAGCAGAATAGAGTTGAAGCAGGCTGGCCAGCAGAATAGAGTTGAAGCAGGCTGGCCAGCAGAATAGAGTTGAAGCAGGCTGGCCAGCAGAATAGAGTTGAAGCAGGCTGGCCAGCAGAATAGAGTTGAAGCAGGCTGGCCAGCAGAATAGAGTTGAAGCAGGCTGGCCAGCAGAATAGAGTTGAAGCAGGCTGGCCAGCAGAATAGAGTTGAAGCAGGCTGGCCAGCAGAATAGAGTTGAAGCAGGCTGGCCAGCAGAATAGAGTTGAAGCAGGCTGGCCAGCAGAATAGAGTTGAAGCAGGCTGGCCAGCAGAATAGAGTTGAAGCAGGCTGGCCAGCAGAATAGAGTTGAAGCAGGCTGGCCAGCAGATGATGCCAGAGAGTCATAGAATGAGAGCTCCATCCTTGCTGCTTTGGTAGCGTGTGTAAAGATGATGATGACAGGGTGTTTATGTCCTGGCTGTACTGTAGGTCTTGTCTCGTCTCCTCCACTGTGTCTTTGAGTGCAGCTGTAAGCAGGTAAGCGTACAGAGGGTAGGCCAATAGATAGGACATGTGTTAGTGGGGGAGATATGTGTGGAATATGCACTGTTAGAGCTTCTAGACCCAGAATAACTCCAGTCAGTCCACGTTTGTTAGGATCACAATTGGGGGAGCTCGTTGTGCAACATCCTCCGCTTGCACCTCCAGCCCTCGAGAGAAAATGCTTAAAATAGCTAAGACAAAAAAGAGCAGAGGGGGGGCCTGAAGCAGAGGAGAGGTAGTTCATTAGAATAGAATACACTTATTTTATTAGTCCTTAGAGGCCATTCTAGTGTGTTTTATCTATATGCTAAACAACATTGTATTTTTATGGATTTGAAACGAGGTCATGGGTGAATGTTTGGTTGAAAATAGTTTTTGCATTTGTCTACAGAACAGCTGCAGAGCAAGTAAACCAGTTCTCTTAATACTAACTGTGTATGACAATCCATTTACTGCAGTTCAAACACTTCAGATTTGTGCATTTATTGATTTCCTGTCTTTGCACCAGCTAATACAGACCAGCAGCAATACAGACAGAATCATGGCCATCCAGATAGGCAGCAGTAAATACAACACACCTCCTCCTGCACATACTGTATGTCTCCAGCGCCCAGGGAGTTGCCCTGACCACCCTGTGAGAATGAAGAGTGTGTGTGGCCTGTATACTCTGTGCCTGGGCTCTGTGCTCGGCTGCTCAGGCCTTGATGCTGTGTGGTAATATAATGCCGTGACCTCTAACCTCAGTAGCTCAGGCTGAAGTTGGCACGGAGGTGAGCTGCTGCAGAGAGCAGGGTGGATCAGAGTTTATTTTCTTTCTCTCTCTCTCGCACTGTCTCTGCAATCCACCTCACTCTGTAGAACGTGATGTCACACAAATCTACAGCACGGGGGTTATCACACTGAATTACTGTTTGGTTGTCTGCGCATGAAAAAGAGATAGGGATCGTGAGGGAGGGATAAAGAAAACAAGAGAGAGAAATAGGAGAGAGCACAAGGTTGCGAGAGAAGGAGAAATGAGGGTAGTAGCTGAGAGAGATGAACCTAACTCACTAGCTTATTGTACATCCAGGCACGTTTCACACTGCTGCCAAGCAGCACATTTCCTGTAGATCTGTGGGTTGGCGTCTCCCTGCCAGATGATTCAGTCCATTACAGACTGGAGCAGCAGAACCAGCCCTGCTATTCAGCATGCAGGGACAGGGTACACACACACTGATCCTTTTCTGGATGCATTGTTTGTTTATGTATTCATTGAACGTTGTCAATACATAATCACCGCAAAATATCTGCCAGAAACGATTTGAGAAATATTCATGAATCACTGATCCACATGATACACTGTGGCAGAGGCTATACATATCTAGATTCTATTCTATGAATATCTAGATTATATTCTATGAATATCTAGATTCTATTCTATGAATATCTAGATTATATTCTATGAATATCTAGATTCTATTCTATGAGTAGTGCTACAGAGGCAGTCAATGTTGCGCACATATAGCCTGCATCCCAAATGGCACCCTATTCCATATACTCCCCTATGGGCCATGGTAAAATGTAGTGCACTATAGGGAAATAGTGTACCATTTAGAATGCTGCCATAATAACCAAGCCAGTTACAGGAAGCAGAGCAGGATAGTGCCTTCTGTCAGGGATGTCAGTCCTGCTCTAAGATACAGAGAACAGGTCTTTCTGAGTCCATCCAGCGCTACGACACAGAGTGATATGTTGCTGCTGTACAATACCTCATTTCACCTTTGAGGTGCAGACAGCACTATAGTGCAGTGACTTATGTTGTGGGACCAGACCACCGGATCATATAGGAGGAGAGTGGGGAAAATACTGACCCCCCCCCCCCCCATTTAAAAAAAACATCTGTAGCATCAAATGAAAAAAATGTATCTTGTGGAATTTGATTTCTTCACCACCATATAATGGTGCATTGATAGGCTAACTTCCATACATGTGATCTATCTTGCATAAGTTTGTGTTTTAAAGGCCATGGACTCAGTCTAGTCAATGCAAAATGTTACGAGGGCCCTTCGGCTCTGTCTCTCTCGCTCTCCTGGCTAGCTGTTATTCCTCTCTCCTGTCTGTGATTGGCTGGGACAGGGCTCATTGTTAAGCAGGTGATACCTGGGTAATTACTGTACAGCATGGCATACTTCACAGAGCAGTAACCAGGCAACAGGGTAGCTGAGCCACGGACACAGAGACGGTCGGAAGGAGGGGAGAGAGAAGAGAAGGCTAAGGATCAGGAGTAATTGAAACACTTGATGATGCCTTGGCAGTCAGGGCATCCAGGCCAGGCATTCTCTCCAACCTCTGCCTCTGATGCACTGATCCCAGTCTAAGCGGTCACTAGACATTGGATTGATGGAACATTCCTAGATGTAATGATTAGCCTACATGCAAAGATTATTATTATTACACCAAGTTTGCACACACTAAAATGCTGTTGTCATTGTCAAGTTGAATGTGTTTGTACATTTGCACAGATTATGTAATAGTTATAGTTCATGTTAACCTACCCTTTCATGCATTATCCGTAGACCAAAGCACAGACTGACTATACTTTTTAAAAATGAGATGGAATAAACATTCAACGGAAAAAGGAGAAATCGGGAGGAAGTATTTCTATTTCACCTTCCATCCTATTCCCAGATATAGCCTATACTATTTATGCTAGTAAAACACATCAGTAGTCTTTGTTGTCACTTTCTCCATGAGGGTTAAAAAGGCAGGGAGTCAGAGAGCCAATCCCATTTTACGGTGTTTTTCAGATAATCAGATTAGAATCCAGCAGCAGGTTTGCCATGCCCCAGACCCTGGGCACTGACAGTTGGCATTCCCTGTACCAACCAATCAAATCCCTATATACAGTAGCTAGTGCACTAGGTTTGGCAAGCGCCCATAGTGCTCTGGTCAAAAAGTAGTGCACTATGTAGGGAATAGGGTAACATTTGGGATGTGTCCTGTGTACCAACTTAATCCCTGAACACTGCATCTAGTGTGGCTTTTACTTTGCTGTTTGATTTAAATATGTAAATGTATTTATCGCTATCAAACAGTGACACATTTTTAGAAAATGTTACCTAAGCTCTCTCTCTGTGTGTGTGTCAGGGTTTCCGTTGTGAAAATGTGGTGCCAGACATTTGACCCATAGCATTTTCATTTAATTAACAGACATTTGAGGAATGTACTGGTCCAATATGATTAGGGTGTCTGCCCACGGTGCTCAGAATGACAGAAATCACATTTTAGATGATGGTAATTCATTTTAACAGAACATGCAGGTGGAGGATGCAATGACGTGTGTCCTTACCACTTTGAATATGTTAGAATAACTGTCCACATTTAACTTTTTCTCAGCCAACAAGACGACTGACCAACAGCAAAATCACTAGTATATAGTTTCAAGTTCTTAAATAATAAGCTGAGCTCCTCAGTCATGTTTTCTTCACCTCACATTGTCAACGAAGTCTGTTTGTTTTTTTAACATCCATTGTGAAAGATAGTTCCTCAGAATTTGAAAAATCTTTCCAACACTCCCGGCCTCGATAATCACCAAGCGTTGGTGTGAAAAAGAGAAATATCATGATCTGATGACCCCATATAGCTAGTGGAAACGTCATTAAAAACACCGCTGTCTGTCCGGAGTTCACTGGCACAGAAACTTCAAGGGGCTGGAATAGGCTAGTTGATACAGTGTTGCAAGTTCCCTATCAACAGCTTTTGGCCAGACCCAGTTGATGATTTGATACAATGTTGCACTTCACTAGCAATAGCCTAAGTCAAGACAGACAGAAAGAGAGGCAGACAGGCGGAGTAGAGATTCATGTGATTGAAAGAACCAACATTTTAATCAGGATATTTTCTACTGTTTTTATTTGTCAGCTTTAGGCCTATGTAATGTACTTAGTTGATGATGGAAGATATAGCCTATAGGCCAATGCAGCAGTAGGCCTATCTCTGAGTTCAATGCAGCAGTAGGCCTATCTCTGAGTTCAATGCAGCAGTAGGCCTATCTCTGAGTTCAATGCGCTCTTCTTTAGCCACCAATGGATCACAGTGTGTCCATGTGGCGGAGGCTGGCACTCTCACCTTTACATATTTATGGATCACAGTGTGTCCATGTGGCCGAGGCTGGCACTCTCACCTTTACATATTTATGGATCACAGTGTGTCCATGTGGCCGAGGCTGGCACTCTCACCTTTACATATTTATGGATCAGTGTGTCCATGTGGCCGAGGCTGGCACTCTCACCTTTACATATTTATGGATCACAGTGTGTCCATGTGGCCGAGGCTGGCACTCTCACCTTTACATATTTATGGATCACAGTGTGTCCATGTGGCGGAGGCTGGCACTCTCACCTTTACATATTTATGGATCACAGTGTGTCCATGTGGCCGAGGCTGGCACTCTCACCTTTACATATTTATGGATCACAGTGTGTCCATGTGGCCGAGGCTGGCACTCTCACCTTTACATATTTATGGATCACAGTGTGTCCATGTGGCCGAGGCTGGCACTCTCACCTTTACATATTTATGGATCACAGTGTGTCCATGTGGCCGAGGCTGGCACTCTCACCTTTACATATTTATGGATCACAGCGTGTCCATGTGGCCGAGGCTGGCACTCTCACCTTTACATATTTATGGATCAGTGTGTCCATGTGGCGGAGGCTGGCACTCTCACCTTTACATATTTATGGATCACAGTGTGTCCATGTGGCGGAGGCTGGCACTCTCACCTTTACATATTTATGGATCACAGTGTGTCCATGTGGCGGAGGCTGGCACTCTCACCTTTACATATTTATGGATCACAGTGTGTCCATGTGGCCGAGGCTGGCACTCTCACCTTTACATATTTATGGATCACAGTGTGTCCATGTGGCGGAGGCTGGCACTCTCACCTTTACATATTTATGGATCAGTGTGTCCATGTGGCGGAGGCTGGCACTCTCACCTTTACATATTTATGGATCACAGTGTGTCCATGTGGCGGAGGCTGGCACTCTCACCTTTACATATTTATGGATCAGTGTGTCCATGTGGTGGAGGCTGGCACTCTCACCTTTACATATTTATGGATCACAGTGTGTCCATGTGGCGGAGGCTGGCACTCTCACCTTTACATATTTATGGATCACAGTGTGTCCATGTGGCCGAGGCTGGCACTCTCACCTTTACATATTTATGGATCACAGTGTGTCCATGTGGCGGAGGCTGGCACTCTCACCTTTACATATTTATGGATCACAGTGTGTCCATGTGGCGGAGGCTGGCACTCTCACCTTTACATATTTATGGATCACAGTGTGTCCATGTGGCGGAGGCTGGCACTCTCACCTTTACATATTTATGGATCACAGTGTGTCCATGTGGCCGAGGCTGGCACTCTCACCTTTACATATTTATGGATCACAGTGTGTCCATGTGGTCGAGGCTGGCACTCTCACCTTTACATATTTATGGATCACAGTGTGTCCATGTGGTCGAGGCTGGCACTCTCACCTTTACATATTTATGGATCACAGTGTGTCCATGTGGCGGAGGCTGGCACTCTCACCTTTACATATTTATGGATCACAGTGTGTCCATGTGGCGGAGGCTGGCACTCTCACCTTTACATATTTAGCCTTTTACTTCAGATTTCTATGATTAACCACGTGACAATGATTTTGAGAAATGACAATTGTATTATTGAGATGAAACAGTTCCATGAAAATGTGCATATAAAATAATCCTAACTGTCACGCAGGTCGGTAGAAATGGTAGGATAGATTGTAAACTTCCCCAAACTGGAAACTCAGGAGCTGCCTGTGTGCTTTACTATAAAACACATTAAACATATTTATGAACGAGCGCGTGCAGACATAGGAGGTCCCGTGCCCGCGTATGTCTATCAAAGGCCATCCAACTGATTAGTTTTGGCGCCGGTGTTGTGCCGAAAATCTCCCCCTGCCAGAACACCCCCCCCCCTTCACGTGAACGCGCACACACTCGATTCTTCATTGCTGCGACTTGCTTGCTAGTTGAGATTTCTGATCAGTTAGGCTGCGTTTCATTAGATTTTTTATGTCGGTTTGATCGCACTAGTAATATCTACAGTTTTCGGTTTGGCTATTTGTTTCAAGTGTATTTTCTGGCCGAAATCCCCCACCCCCCTTTCTAATTTCCTTAATTTTGTGGCTATAGTCAAATACTTTCTGTGGTTCACAACAGTCAAATACCTTCTATAGAACAAACAGGATAGGCAACCAAAATTAATAATTCATGTGTGTTATATTACAGACAAGGGAGTAAAATGTAGTCAAGCAATAAACATTTCAGAACAACTACTAGTCGAATAAGACATGGGAGAGATGACGAATTTTGGCAAAGAGATTTATTTATAGACTAATACTCTTGAAACAAATAGCCAAACTGAAAACTGCAGACATTACTCAACTAAAAGACAGATTTGAATATTTTCATTGTCTTCTCTTTACAGCAATAGCCATTTGCTTTCCAAACTATGTTTCCCCGCAATTTAATTTATAATTATTGCGATACGGCTTGCTGGTCTTCTACTTTTCCTTGACAGTTGTACCTCCGACAATCATCTATTTGATATTTGCAACGTGCACAGCCTAAATTGCGCGAGTTGCCTTTCTTTCCGACTTGTAGTCAATGAGATTTAAAACAACTAGACTAGGGGAAGCTAATGGTCCTCTGTGGCTAAATCATGATTTAGTTGCCTATTTTGAATTATTTTATTTCTGTATTGTAGGCTAATTAGGCGATATCATTTTGGCAATTTATTTCAATTTACTTAGGGAAAGCTTAGCTTCCCCTAGCATTATTTTTTTATTTTTTTATTTCACCTTTATTTAACCAGGTAGGCAAGTTGAGAACACCTTTATTTAACCAGGTAGGCAAGTTGAGAACACCTTTATTTAACCAGGTAGGCAAGTTGAGAACAAGTTCTCATTTACAATTGCGACCTGGCCAAGATAAAGCAAAGCAGTTCGACACATACAACGACACAGAGTTACACATGGAGTAAAACAAACATACAGTCAATAATACAGTATAAACAAGTCTATATACGATGTGAGCAAATGAGGTGAGATAAGGGAGGTAAAGGCAAAAAGGCCATGGTGGGCTCGCCACCTATGTCAATCTACTATCCCCCATAGTAAAAAGAATTGACCTATTCTATTGGTCAGCTTGTCAAGAAACAAAATAGCCCAAACAGACCCTGGGACAGTTTTGGGACAATATAAAAAATAGAAATTAGATAGAATTTTTTTTTTAAAAAGCAATGAATCTTATGCAACAGACCAGAACATTTGGCTGAAAAATGTAAAATCGGCCTTTCCAATTTTATTTGTTGGCTTTTCAAATTGTTTTATCCCGAAAGCCGGCTATTACCTGCTAACGTGTGTGTGTGTGTGGACAGAAACAGAACATCCAGTGACAACTCTAACAGAGGTTTGTCCTGTAATTCACAACCCAGGATGAAATACTAATGACCTGTCTGGGGGATGCATAGAGGATGTCTGGGAGAGGAGAGGACGGTCAGTCAGTCACTCGGTTTGCTCTGTCTGTCCTGGTGATTTATCTCAAATAAAGGTTGACACAGAGGAGAGAGGAAGGGGAGTTGTGATGTATGGTGGAGTAGTAAGTACCTCTGTCTCGACACAGAAGCTGGGCTGGCTCACCGCTACTGCAGAGGTGAAGTGAAGATGTCCGTTTAGCCTGCTGACGATCAAGGACGCAGGTGTAGACGACTTCTTAAGATGGGACATAATGGGACTGTATGCAGCCCAACTCTACTGCAGACTGTGTATGGTCTTATTAACCACTCTTACTGTGTCATTGGTGTAACAGCCAGAATAGTAGGAGGGTGTCACAGATCCATAACACTAGTGTGCTGACAATATCTGAATTGTGCCTCTGAAATCGTGCCGCAAAACCCCGTATGGTTGGTATTTCACAACATGAGTGACAATGAACGGGGGCATGTATCTACTGTAGGTATGGGAAGTGGGAGAGGGGCTATTCTTTTCATGGGGATGAACTGAAATTGAACTCGCACTGTAAATAAAGTGGGCTGCAGTGTTAAGGACCGTCCCTTAAACCACCCTTAAAGATGGTTATTAGGAAGTGTTTAGTACTATGACAGAGTCAAGAGATGTCAGAATGTATAGGGAGGTAACCGAAAGGTTGCTGGTTCGAATCCCCTAGCCAACTAGGTGAAAAATCTGTCGGTGCCCTTGAGCAAGGCACTTAACCCTAATTGCTCCCGTAAGTCGCTCTGGATAAGAGCATCTGCTAAATGACAACAACAAAATAGACCGTTCCTTAGCCGTCCCTTCTTGTCTTGGTCCTTTATAATGCTAAAATATGATAACACTGCCTGGTATAATGCAGCTGGCTTTATTTGTTTGGCTCCTAACAACGCTGTCTATCTTTCTCCCTCACGGTTTGCTTTGCCAAAGGGAAATCAGCTATTGTCCTCTGAAGCCACTGTGATGTAGTCTGTGGTGTGTGTTGTTGAAGTCCAGAACCCTTTGTACCCAGTAACTGAATGTCTGATTCTGTCACCATGGTTGTGGTCTCCTTTTCTGTTCTGTAGAGCACGATCAGCCTAGTGCTAGCTCTAGTCATATCTGTGCATTGACTCAGATACTGTGCCCTGAATCCCACCATATTCCCTATTTAATGCACTACTTTTGACCAGGGCCCATAGGTCACAGGTCAAAAGTAGTACACTATATATGGAATAGGGTGCCATTTGGGACTGAACCTGTGTATTAATGTAGTGTGCATCAGCTCTGTGTGAAGCTGTGCCCCCCTGCTGACTGGCAACTCTATTTCCAGCCCTTTGTAGTCCTGTTCAATGCTATTCCTCTACTATATGACTCCAGTCTAGTCTTATTGAAGCTACCTGCCTGCTGTACTGAATAATCTCTGCAGGCCTGGAGACCTCTCCACAACCCACCCTGTCTCCTCTGCCCATCAATGCCTTGGGTGCAATCCCAAATAGCACCATGTTCCCTATATAGAGCATTACTTTTGACCAGGGCCCAGAGGAACAGGTCTCACACCGACCTCGCGGTACATCGAGGAACAGTAGAGGAAACAGTACCTGCCTCGAGAGATCAATAAACGGAAATTGGATCGAGCTGAAGTAACTTGGTATGAATCATCTTGATGTAATCATTCATTCTCATGTGGGAGACGTGCCACCTCTTTCTGCATTAGTCTCATATCCTTATAGAACACACAGTCTGCTGCCAGACTCTGGCCTGTCACATTGTGTGACTGCACGGTGCTCCATGAGGCTCATTGTCACTCTGCAGTTGGCTGTCCCAAGGGTTACTGCAGAACCATGCATGTCTCCGCAACATGTCGAAGTGTTTATGGCAAGCCACCAATGGCCGCCTTTCAGACGAGATCTATTCACAAACCCCCCACGTGAAAAGTTAGATTAAGAAATTCTGTTCGTGCCGCTTCACAGAATAAATTGTAAAAAATGACTCCCGATCAGTTGGAATCAAGGTGGATTGAAATGCTAATTTGCTAAATGAACAAGGCAGTGCAGTTCTGGCCCCAGCTACATGGGGTGAATACTGAGCAGAGGGGATTGTGGTACAAAAGGCCACAGATTGCCATGCTAGCACTTACAGGTACTGTCTCAATTCACACTTCTGCACTGTTTAGAGCATCATAGAGAAGTAGTTTGATATTGAGTCAGGGCCTCAAGATGAAATGTACCCCTTTCAACTAACATTTGCATTTGTTAGTGTTCTTTGGTTTTCCAACGTGTGCCAAGCCAACCCTATCTCTCTAAATGCCCATAAACTCCTATTGTCAAGTACCAATCAGCTAAAAGGCTGTGGTGTTTTTAATGTTGCATTTCAATCAGTGTAACAACCTCAGTCAGCGTTGAGGCCAGACAGACCGGACTCCCTTCGCCCTTTTACATTCGCTATACTGTAAATTCTACTACTTAGCTCACATTTTCTGCATCCCAAATGGCCCCCTTTTCCCTACATTGTGCACTACCCCTGAGAGGCCCTGGTCAGAAGTAGTGTACTATAAAGGTATTATGTTGCCAATTGGGATACACAATTGTCTGTAATAAAGTAGTGTACGGCTGAAGGACTGAGAGAGAGGGAGCGCCACACACACCTCCCCATCCTTCTAGCCCAAACCACCTATCTGAAGAACACTTTCCATAGGAGAAAACAGCCTGTAATAACAGTGTTTGGAAGTTTTCAGTCGACAACATTTGTCAGGCCTAACATGTATGAAGCCTTTTACTGTGATGAAAGCGGTGGCTGAATCCGATGGAATTTCGGCTGGCACATACTGATGAGGTACAGCGTGTTGTGGCAGCTGGCAATTCTCCAGCAATGACAGACCTGCTTTGCATAGCGGTGTGTTGGCATCGATTCAGAGTAATAAAGCTGCTTTCTGGTCATGCAGTTCGAAGTACACTTCCCTCGGCCGTAAAAAATGTATTGAGAAAAAAATGATGTGTGTGTTGGATATTGGTCAGGTTGCTACCTCTCTCTCACACCTTATCTTACCTCACCTCACCTCAGAGGGGCTGTGAAGATAACAGGTGTGCTCTTTGCCACAAGAGTCGTCCTCCTCACCCCACTTCCCCTTTGTCTGCTGTTCATCTGTCTCCTCCAATCACCTCAGAGGGAGGAGGGTGGGCCAGTGTTGTACTGGGGGGCCTCTTTCTGTATTCACAGCACTCTCTTCTCTCTTCCTTTTGAGAGATTGGGATTGTATTTTCAGCAAAGCCCTCTTGCCTGTCTTTACCATTACAGTTTAATATTGAGCTCCAGTGAACTGCTTAGGGGCTGATTTAAAGAGTTAGGGTCCAGAAGGGTCTTCAGCTTCTTAACTCTCACACAGAATAATCAGCAGGGTCTTACTGCATGTTTGTCAGCCTGTAGTCTCCTGTTTTGCTTACAGTATTTCAAGACATTCGTTGATTATCTGGTCTTTAGTTAAGAGGCGTGATCTCTTAAATGGTAACCCTTTCAGCATTATATCTGGTAAAATAACGGATAAATAAAAAATAAAATCAAAATAATTATTCTATGGTTTGGCGTGTTTATGGTTGTACGGGTTCGTTCGTACTTTTACCTGACGCAGGCTTCACGTGAAAACACGAGTCAATGGATTGGCTCATACATTGACCTGATCTGCAGGTTTCACGTGAAAACACGAGTCAATGGATTGGCTCATACATTGACCTGATCTGCAGGCTTCACGTGAAAACACGAGTCAATGGATTGGCTCATACATTGACCTGATCTGCAGGTTTCACGTGAAAACACGAGTCAATGGATTGGCTCATACATTGACCTGATCTGCAGGCTTCACGTGAAAACACGAGTCAATGGATTGGCTCATACATGATCAGCAGGTTTCATGTGAAAACACGAGGTAATGGATTGGCTCATACATTGACCTGATCTGCAGGTTTCACGTGAAAACACGAGTCAATGGATTGGCTCATACATTGACCTGATCTGCAGGTTTCATGTGACAACAGGACTGTTTTCAGACTGTGTGGGTCAGGTCAGCTGCTTGTTGTTAGCCTCGCTCTGAAAAGGAATGGAGCTAGTTCTGAAAGAACAGGGAATGTTCTGGTTAACTTGACTGACGTTGTTGTCCCATTGGGGAAACTTTGTTGCAGTATCATGTACATGTTTAAATTACAGTAGACTACAAATCACAATACAAAATTCACAAGTTCCATCCAGCATATACAGATGAAAGAAGACCAGCTGGTAGATAGGAACATTAACCAGCTGTTTAGAGGGATATCACACCTGACACCAATGATTGTCTAGTTTTGTAATGTCAATGATTGGACACCGGTCGGTGATGGTGTTTGTTTGTCTCCAGTTTAGATTGTGTTGTGATGTTTCACTTCAGCAGCGTATCACATTGCATCTGTTCAATCAGTTTAAAACTATTCATTATATCAACTATATATATATTTCTGTTTCTGAGTTCTAGGATAATAGAGAAATATAGTTTCTCAGTACAATATAACATCATCATACATGTCTACTTTTCCTGTTACATGTCCTAAAGTCTCCCCATTACTTCCCTGTTGTTCCTCTGTCTGCTGTTGTGGTTGCAGCACTTCCTCTTGGCCTCCAAGTTCATCCTGACCTTTGTGATCCCAGACGTCCCCAAACACATCCAGATCAAACTGTCACGTCTGGAGTTTGAGTCCCTGGAGGCTCTGAAGAAAAGGGTAAGTTTGACTGACTGACTGAACCCCTCAACTGTATGGTGTGTTGAATAACACTAGCATGACATACAGAGTGGTTTGACCTAACTTGAGTCTATTAAGGTGAAAAAAAGCAGGTACCATCACTCAACCGTAAACTCTTTGGGGTGTGTATAAACCAAAAAACTATGAAGTTCCCAAAAATAACATGAAGGGACTTCAAGGTGAATAAAATGTATAAAGTAACCTTAGATGAAGGAAAGCCACAGACTTCTGTGTGGATAAGCTGGGTATATGAGGTGTACGGCTGACGTGACTCTCTCTGAGACACCCATCAGGTTTATCATCTAGGTCTGATGGTTTAATGATCCATGTAGAAGGTTGTTCACGCTGCAGCTAACTAACACTGTGTGTGCGTGTGCAATATTGTAATGTGTTAATGAGGCTCTGCTATTTTGGCAGATGTTTATCACCTTGCATGTAGCTCAGAAGCAGGTCACACACACTCACACAGAGGACACCATCATCTGATTTCCCAGCACCAGAAAGAACCTGTCTATAAACGGCTTTACATACCGTGTATAATTAAGGACAAAACAACAGATTATTTAGCAGAATAACACAGACCCATATTTCTCTCCATAACAGAATAATGCAGACCCATATTTCTCTCCATAACAGAATAATACAGACCCATATTTCTCTCCATAACAGAATAATACAGACCCATATTTCTCTCCACAATACATTAAGGCATACCCATATCTCTCTCCATAACACCATAATGCAGACCCATATTTCTCTCCATAACAGAATAATGCAGACCCATATTTCTCTCCATAACAGAATGATGCAGACCCATATCTCTCTCCATAACAGAATAACACAGACCCATATTTCTCTCCATAACAGAATAATGCAGACCCATATCTCTCTCCACAATACATTAAGGCATACCCATATCTCTCTCCATAACACCATAATGCAGACCCATATTTCTCTCCATAACAGAATAATGCAGACCCATATCTCTCTCCATAACAGAATAATGCAGACCCATATTTCTCTCCATAGCAGAATAATGCAGACCCATATCTCTCCATAACACCATAATACAGACCCATATATCTCACCATAATGCAGACCCATCTCTCTCCATTACACCATCATGCAGACCCATATCTCTCCATAACACCATAATGCAGACCCATATCTCTGACCATAACACCATAATGCAGACCCATATCTCTCTCCATAACAGAATAACACAGACCCATATCTCTCCATAACACCATAATGCAGACCCATATTTCTCTCCATAACAGAATAATGCAGACCCATATCTCTCCATAACAGAATAATGCAGACCCATATTTCTCTCCATAACAGAATAATGCAGACCCATATCTCTCCATAACAGAATAATGCAGACCCATATTTCTCTCCATAACACATGAATGCAGACCCATATCTCTCTCCATAACATAATAACACAGACCCATATCTCTCACCATAATAGAATAATGCAGACCCATATCTCTCTCCATAACAGAATAATGCAGACCCATATCTCTCTCCATAACAGAATAATGCAGACCCATCTCTCTCTCCATAACATAATAACACAGACCCATATCTCTCTCCATAATAGAATAATGCAGACCCATATCTCTCTCCATAACAGAATAATGCAGACCCATATCTCTCTCCATAACAGAATAATGCAGACCCATATCTCTCTCCATAACAGAATAATGCAGACCCATCTCTCGCTCCATAACAGAATAATGCAGACCCATATCTCTCTCCATAATAGAATAATGCATACCCATATTTCTCTCCATAACAGAATAATGCAGACCCATATTTCTCTCCATAACAGAATAATGCAGACCCATATTTCTCTCCATAACAGAATAATGCAGACCCATATCTCTCTCCATAACAGAATAATGCAGACCCATATCTCTCTCCATAACAGAATAATGCAGACCCATATTTCTCTCCATAACAGAATAATGCAGACCCATATCTCTCTCCATAACAGAATAATGCAGACCCATCTCTCTCCATAACACCATAATACAGACCCATATCTCTCTCCATAATACATTAAGGCATACCCATATCTCTCTCCATAACAGAATAATGCAGATCCATATTTCTCTCCATAACAGAATAATGCAGACCCATATCTCTCTCCATAACAGAATAATGCAGACCCATCTCTCTCCATAACAGAATAACACAGACCCATATTTCTCTCCATAACAGAATAATGCAGACCCATATTTCTCTCCATAACAGAATAATGCAGATCCATATTTCTCTCTATAACACCATAATGCAGACCCATATATCTCTCCATAACAGAATAATGCAGACCCATATTTCTCTCCATAACACCATAATGCAGACCCATATATCTCTCCATAACACCATAATGCAGACCCATCTCTCTCCATAACAGAATAATGCAGACCCATATTTCTCTCCATAACACCATAATGCAGACCCATATCTCTCTCCATAACAGAATAATGCAGACCCATATTTCTCTCCATAACACCATAATGCAGACCCATATTTCTCTCCATAACAGAATAACACAGACCCATATCTCTCCATAACAGAATAATGCAGACCCATATTTCTCTCAATAACAGAATAATGCAGACCCATATTTCTCTCCATAACACCATAATGCAGACCCATCTCTCTTTCCATAATAGAATAATGCAGACCCATATCTCTCTCCATAACAGAATAATGCAGACCCATATCTCTCCATAACACCATAATACAGACCCATATATCTCACCATAATGCAGACCCATCTCTCTCCATAACACCATAATGCAGACCCATATCTCTCCATAACACCATAATGCAGACCCATATCTCTGACCATAACACCATAATGCAGACCCATATCTCTCCATAACACCATAATACAGACCCATATCTCTCTCATAACAGCTTCATGTAATGTATTCAGTCATCTCCCAGAGCACTTCGGTAAAGATAAATGACAGGAGTTAGGTTAATGGTATTGATATGAGTATGCTGTTGAGCAGTAGCTTGCCTCAGCTTGGCACTGCAGTCATTTACTGGATTAAGGCTGAGTGCTTCAGCAATAAGCTAGCATGTCTTAGCTAGCTATCATTTCTCTCAGCACTGCAGAAAGAAGGGCGGGCCATGAAATACATCACATTGATTGGTGGTATTTCTGATGCTTCTTGTTCTTGTCCAGCTGAATGTTGAATTTAAGCAGATTTTAACAGGATTGGTTGATTTCTTGGTTTGTTTGTGCAGAGCCAGGCCCATGGGCGGTAAGTTGCTTTGGGTCGTCTGACTGAACTCTGCTATGCAGGTTGTGAGTTTGTCTGGTTATGGTTTGAATTGAAAGCTTCACCTATAATACCTAATGCCTGATATTAATCCTGTGAATAGAGATGGATAAGCTACTTAATAATGTCTACGTGTCTTGCCCAAGTTGGTCTTGTGGTGAGGTTTGTGTATGGTATGTGTTGTGATGGTACTTGGTTGCTGCCTTGTGTTGAACTGACTGTTTTCAAGCCAGTCCCAGGCACATGAGTAGTGCCCCTGCTACCATGGCTATTGAATGTCTTGCCGTTTGTCTTAATAACTCTTCCTCATAAGTCATTCATTTTAATCTCCCTCTAGCACTGTCCTTCTCCTCATCCCACCATCAAAACCCAATTCATATCATCTTGTGGCTGTCCATCTTGATTCCTAATCATTACAGATATTCTCAAGTTTGACATGGCCTTTGCTTCATCAGGTTAAACATTCTTGATGAAATTAATTCACTCCACCTTTGGCCTTTTCTCTATATCACTAATGATCCCAGCCAGCCAGCCAGGCAGGCAGTGAGTCAGCAAGTCGGTCGGGCAGGCAGTCGGCAGGCGGGTGGGTATTCGGCAGGGCGGGCATTCGGCAGGGCGGGCATTCGGCAGGGCGGGCATTCGGCCGGGCATTCGGCAGGGCGGGCATTTGGCCGGGCATTTGGCAGGGCGGGCAGTCGGCCAGCCAGACAGGGCGGGCGGGCAGTCGGCCAGCCAGAAAGGGCGGGCGGGCAGTCGGCCAGCCAGACAGGGCGGGCGGGCAGTCGGCCAGCCAGACAGGGCGGGCGGGCAGTCGGCCAGCCAGACAAGGGCGGGCGGGCGGGCAGTCGGCCAGCCAGACAGGGCGGGCGGGCGGGCAGTCGGCCAGCCAGACAGGGCGGGCGGGCGGGCAGGCAGTCGGCCAGCCAGACAGGGCGGGCGGGCAGGCAGTCGGCCAGCCAGACAGGGCGGGCGGGCAGTCGGCCAGCCAGACAGGGCGGGCAGGCAGTCGGCCAGCCAGACAGGGCGGGCGGGCAGTCGGCCAGCCAGACAGGGCGGGCGGGCGGGCAGGCAGGCAGTCGGCCAGCCAGACAGGGCGGGCGGGCAGGCAGGCAGTCGGCCAGCCAGACAGGGCGGGCGGGCAGTCGGCAGGCCAGGGCAGGCATTGAGTCTGAGTGACAGGAGTTGATGGACCTTTCAGTCAACCCCAAGGTGTTGTATTATGTCAGGTAATCAGTCAGAACCACAGCCTTCCACTGGATATGTCATCATGCATCACCTTGTACTGCAGTGTCTACTGATGACAGAAAGAAAGCCTTGATTCCACTGGAGTTTTATTAGGAGTAGAGCTGATGGAAAGAAAGCCTTGATTCCACTGGAGTTTTATTAGGAGTAGAGCTGACGGAAAGAAAGCCTTGATTCCACTGGAGTTTTATTAGGAGTAGAGCTGACGGAAAGAAAGCCTTGATTCCACTGGAGTTTTATTAGGAGTAGAGCTGACGGAAAGAAAGCCTTGATTCCACTGGAGTTTTATTAGGAGTAGAGCTGACGGAAAGAAAGCCTTGATTCCACTGGAGTTTTATTAGGAGTAGAGCTGACGGAAAGAAAGCCTTGATTCCACTGGAGTTTTATTAGGAGTAGAGCTGACGGAAAGAAAGCCTTTATTCCACTGGAGTTTTATTAGGAGTAGAGCTGACGGAAAGAAAGCCTTGATTCCACTGTAGTTTTATTAGGAGTAGAGCTGACGGAAAGAAAGCCTTGATTCCACTGGAGTTTTATTAGGAGTAGAGCTGACGGAAAGAAAGCCTTTATTCCACTGGAGTTTTATTAGGAGTAGAGCTGACAGAAAGAAAGCCTTGATTCCACTGGAGTTTTATTAGGAGTAGAGCTGACAGAAAGAAAGCCTTTATTCCACTGGAGTTTTATTAGGAGTAGAGCTGACAGAAAGAAAGCCTTGATTCCACTGGAGTTTTATTAGGAGTAGAGCTGACAGAAAGAAAGCCTTTATTCCACTGGAGTTTTATTAGGAGTAGAGCTGACGGAAAGAAAGCCTTGATTCCACTGGAGTTTTATTAGGAGTAGAGCTGACGGAGAGAAAGCCTTGATTCCACTGGAGTTTTATTAGGAGTAGAGCTGACGGAAAGAAAGCCTTGATTCCACTGGAGTTTTATTAGGAGTAGAGCTGACGGAAAGAAAGCCTTTATTCCACTGGAGTTTTATTAGGAGTAGAGCTGATGGAAAGAAAGCCTTTATTCCACTGGAGTTTTATTAGGAGTAGAGCTGACGGAAAGAAAGCCTTGATTCCACTGGAGTTTTATTAGGAGTAGAGCTGACGGAAAGAAAGCCTTTATTCCACTGGAGTTTTATTAGGAGTAGAGCTGACGGAAAGAAAGCCTTGATTCCACTGGAGTTTTATTAGGAGTAGAGCTGACGGAAAGAAAGCCTTGATTCCACTGGAGTTTTATTAGGAGTAGAGCTGATGGAAAGAAAGCCTTGATTCCACTGGAGTTTTATTAGGAGTAGAGCTGACGGAAAGAAAGCCTTGATTCCACTGGAGTTTTATTAGGAGTAGAGCTGACGGAAAGAAAGCCTTGATTCCACTGGAGTTTTATTAGGAGTAGAGCTGACAGAAAGAAAGCCTTTATTCCACTGGAGTTTTATTAGGAGTAGAGCTGACAGAAAGAAAGCCTTGATTCCACTGGAGTTTTATTAGGAGTAGAGCTGACAGAAAGAAAGCCTTTATTCCACTGGAGTTTTATTAGGAGTAGAGCTGACTGAAAGAAAGCCTTGATTCCACTGGAGTTTTATTAGGAGTAGAGCTGACGGAAAGAAAGCCTTGATTCCACTGGAGTTTTATTAGGAGTAGAGCTGACGGAAAGAAAGCCTTGATTCCACTGGAGTTTTATTAGGAGTAGAGCTGACGGAAAGAAAGCCTTGATTCCACTGGAGTTTTATTAGGAGTAGAGCTGACGGAAAGAAAGCCTTGATTCCACTGGAGTTTTATTAGGAGTAGAGCTGACGGAAAGAAAGCCTTGATTCCACTGGAGTTTTATTAGGAGTAGAGCTGACGGAAAGAAAGCCTTGATTCCACTGGAGTTTTATTAGGAGTAGAGCTGACGGAAAGAAAGCCTTTATTCCACTGGAGTTTTATTAGGAGTAGAGCTGACGGAAAGAAAGCCTTTATTCCACTGGAGTTTTATTAGGAGTAGAGCTGACGGAAAGAAAGCCTTGATTCCACTGGAGTTTTATTAGGAGTAGAGCTGACGGAAAGAAAGCCTTTATTCCACTGGAGTTTTATTAGGAGTAGAGCTGACGGAAAGAAAGCCTTGATTCCACTGGAGTTTTATTAGGAGTAGAGCTGACGGAAAGAAAGCCTTGATTCCACTGGAGTTTTATTAGGAGTAGAGCTGACAGATAGAAAGCCTTTATTCCACTGGAGTTTTATTAGGAGTAGAGCTGACAGAAAGAAAGCCTTGATTCCACTGGAGTTTTATTAGGAGTAGAGCTGACAGAAAGAAAGCCTTTATTCCACTGGAGTTTTATTAGGAGTAGAGCTGACGGAAAGAAAGCCTTGATTCCACTGGAGTTTTATTAGGAGTAGAGCTGACGGAGAGAAAGCCTTGATTCCACTGGAGTTTTATTAGGAGTAGAGCTGACGGAAAGAAAGCCTTGATTCCACTGGAGTTTTATTAGGAGTAGAGCTGACGGAAAGAAAGCCTTTATTCCACTGGAGTTTTATTAGGAGTAGAGCTGATGGAAAGAAAGCCTTTATTCCACTGGAGTTTTATTAGGAGTAGAGCTGACGGAAAGAAAGCCTTGATTCCACTGGAGTTTTATTAGGAGTAGAGCTGACGGAAAGAAAGCCTTTATTCCACTGGAGTTTTATTAGGAGTAGAGCTGACGGAAAGAAAGCCTTGATTCCACTGGAGTTTTATTAGGAGTAGAGCTGACGGAAAGAAAGCCTTGATTCCACTGGAGTTTTATTAGGAGTAGAGCTGATGGAAAGAAAGCCTTGATTCCACTGGAGTTTTATTAGGAGTAGAGCTGACGGAAAGAAAGCCTTGATTCCACTGGAGTTTTATTAGGAGTAGAGCTGACGGAAAGAAAGCCTTGATTCCACTGGAGTTTTATTAGGAGTAGAGCTGACGGAAAGAAAGCCTTGATTCCACTGGAGTTTTATTAGGAGTAGAGCTGACGGAGAGAAAGCCTTGATTCCACTGGAGTTTTATTAGGAGTAGAGCTGACGGAAAGAAAGCCTTGATTCCACTGGAGTTTTATTAGGAGTAGAGCTGACGGAAAGAAAGCCTTTATTCCACTGGAGTTTTATTAGGAGTAGAGCTGATGGAAAGAAAGCCTTTATTCCACTGGAGTTTTATTAGGAGTAGAGCTGACGGAAAGAAAGCCTTGATTCCACTGGAGTTTTATTAGGAGTAGAGCTGACGGAAAGAAAGCCTTTATTCCACTGGAGTTTTATTAGGAGTAGAGCTGACGGAAAGAAAGCCTTGATTCCACTGGAGTTTTATTAGGAGTAGAGCTGACGGAAAGAAAGCCTTGATTCCACTGGAGTTTTATTAGGAGTAGAGCTGATGGAAAGAAAGCCTTGATTCCACTGGAGTTTTATTAGGAGTAGAGCTGACGGAAAGAAAGCCTTGATTCCACTGGAGTTTTATTAGGAGTAGAGCTGACGGAAAGAAAGCCTTGATTCCACTGGAGTTTTATTAGGAGTAGAGCTGACAGAAAGAAAGCCTTTATTCCACTGGAGTTTTATTAGGAGTAGAGCTGACAGAAAGAAAGCCTTGATTCCACTGGAGTTTTATTAGGAGTAGAGCTGACAGAAAGAAAGCCTTTATTCCACTGGAGTTTTATTAGGAGTAGAGCTGACTGAAAGAAAGCCTTGATTCCACTGGAGTTTTATTAGGAGTAGAGCTGACGGAAAGAAAGCCTTGATTCCACTGGAGTTTTATTAGGAGTAGAGCTGACGGAAAGAAAGCCTTGATTCCACTGGAGTTTTATTAGGAGTAGAGCTGACGGAAAGAAAGCCTTGATTCCACTGGAGTTTTATTAGGAGTAGAGCTGACGGAAAGAAAGCCTTGATTCCACTGGAGTTTTATTAGGAGTAGAGCTGACGGAAAGAAAGCCTTGATTCCACTGGAGTTTTATTAGGAGTAGAGCTGACGGAAAGAAAGCCTTGATTCCACTGGAGTTTTATTAGGAGTAGAGCTGACGGAAAGAAAGCCTTTATTCCACTGGAGTTTTATTAGGAGTAGAGCTGACGGAAAGAAAGCCTTTATTCCACTGGAGTTTTATTAGGAGTAGAGCTGACGGAAAGAAAGCCTTGATTCCACTGGAGTTTTATTAGGAGTAGAGCTGACGGAAAGAAAGCCTTTATTCCACTGGAGTTTTATTAGGAGTAGAGCTGACGGAAAGAAAGCCTTGATTCCACTGGAGTTTTATTAGGAGTAGAGCTGACGGAAAGAAAGCCTTGATTCCACTGGAGTTTTATTAGGAGTAGAGCTGACAGATAGAAAGCCTTTATTCCACTGGAGTTTTATTAGGAGTAGAGCTGACAGAAAGAAAGCCTTGATTCCACTGGAGTTTTATTAGGAGTAGAGCTGACAGAAAGAAAGCCTTTATTCCACTGGAGTTTTATTAGGAGTAGAGCTGACAGAAAGAAAGCCTTGATTCCACTGGAGTTTTATTAGGAGTAGAGCTGACAGAAAGAAAGCCTTTATTCCACTGGAGTTTTATTAGGAGTAGAGCTGACGGAAAGAAAGCCTTGATTCCACTGGAGTTTTATTAGGAGTAGAGCTGACGGAAAGAAAGCCTTGATTCCACTGGAGTTTTATTAGGAGTAGAGCTGACGGAAAGAAAGCCTTGATTCCACTGGAGTTTTATTAGGAGTAGAGCTGACGGAAAGAAAGCCTTGATTCCACTGGAGTTTTATTAGGAGTAGAGCTGACGGAAAGAAAGCCTTGATTCCACTGGAGTTTTATTAGGAGTAGAGCTGACGGAAAGAAAGCCTTGATTCCACTGGAGTTTTATTAGGAGTAGAGCTGACGGAAAGAAAGCCTTGATTCCACTGGAGTTTTATTAGGAGTAGAGCTGACGGAAAGAAAGCCTTGATTCCACTGGAGTTTTATTAGGAGTAGAGCTGACGGAAAGAAAGCCTTTATTCCACTGGAGTTTTATTAGGAGTAGAGCTGATGGAAAGAAAGCCTTTATTCCACTGGAGTTTTATTAGGAGTAGAGCTGACGGAAAGAAAGCCTTGATTCCACTGGAGTTTTATTAGGAGTAGAGCTGACGGAAAGAAAGCCTTTATTCCACTGGAGTTTTATTAGGAGTAGAGCTGACGGAAAGAAAGCCTTGATTCCACTGGAGTTTTATTAGGAGTAGAGCTGACGGAAAGAAAGCCTTTATTCCACTGGAGTTTTATTAGGAGTAGAGCTGACAGAAAGAAAGCCTTGATTCCACTGGAGTTTTATTAGGAGTAGAGCTGACGGAAAGAAAGCCTTGATTCCACTGGAGTTTTATTAGGAGTAGAGCTGACAGATAGAAAGCCTTTATTCCACTGGAGTTTTATTAGGAGTAGAGCTGACAGAAAGAAAGCCTTGATTCCACTGGAGTTTTATTAGGAGTAGAGCTGACGGAAAGAAAGCCTTGATTCCACTGGAGTTTTATTAGGAGTAGAGCTGACGGAAAGAAAGCCTTGATTCCACTGGAGTTTTATTAGGAGTAGAGCTGACGGAAAGAAAGCCTTGATTCCACTGGAGTTTTATTAGGAGTAGAGCTGACGGAAAGAAAGCCTTGATTCCACTGGAGTTTTATTAGGAGTAGAGCTGACGGAAAGAAAGCCTTTATTCCACTGGAGTTTTATTAGGAGTAGAGCTGATGGAAAGAAAGCCTTTATTCCACTGGAGTTTTATTAGGAGTAGAGCTGACGGAAAGAAAGCCTTGATTCCACTGGAGTTTTATTAGGAGTAGAGCTGACGGAAAGAAAGCCTTTATTCCACTGGAGTTTTATTAGGAGTAGAGCTGACGGAAAGAAAGCCTTGATTCCACTGGAGTTTTATTAGGAGTAGAGCTGACGGAAAGAAAGCCTTTATTCCACTGGAGTTTTATTAGGAGTAGAGCTGACAGAAAGAAAGCCTTGATTCCACTGGAGTTTTATTAGGAGTAGAGCTGACGGAAAGAAAGCCTTGATTCCACTGGAGTTTTATTAGGAGTAGAGCTGACGGAAAGAAAGCCTTGATTCCACTGGAGTTTTATTAGGAGTAGAGCTGACGGAAAGAAAGCCTTGATTCCACTGGAGTTTTATTAGGAGTAGAGCTGACGGAAAGAAAGCCTTGATTCCACTGGAGTTTTATTAGGAGTAGAGCTGACGGAAAGAAAGCCTTGATTCCACTGGAGTTTTATTAGGAGTAGAGCTGACGGAAAGAAAGCCTTGATTCCACTGGAGTTTTATTAGGAGTAGAGCTGACGGAAAGAAAGCCTTGATTCCACTGGAGTTTTATTAGGAGTAGAGCTGACGGAAAGAAAGCCTTTATTCCACTGGAGTTTTATTAGGAGTAGAGCTGATGGAAAGAAAGCCTTTATTCCACTGGAGTTTTATTAGGAGTAGAGCTGACGGAAAGAAAGCCTTGATTCCACTGGAGTTTTATTAGGAGTAGAGCTGACGGAAAGAAAGCCTTTATTCCACTGGAGTTTTATTAGGAGTAGAGCTGATGGAAAGAAAGCCTTGATTCCACTGGAGTTTTATTAGGAGTAGAGCTGATGGAAAGAAAGCCTTGATTCCACTGGAGTTTTATTAGGAGTAGAGCTGACGGAAAGAAAGCCTTGATTCCACTGGAGTTTTATTAGGAGTAGAGCTGACGGAAAGAAAGCCTTGATTCCACTGGAGTTTTATTAGGAGTAGAGCTGATGGAAAGAAAGCCTTGATTCCACTGGAGTTTTATTAGGAGTAGAGCTGACGGAAAGAAAGCCTTGATTCCACTGGAGTTTTATTAGGAGTAGAGCTGACGGAAAGAAAGCCTTGATTCCACTGGAGTTTTATTAGGAGTAGAGCTGACAGAAAGAAAGCCTTGATTCCACTGGAGTTTTATTAGGAGTAGAGCTGACGGAAAGAAAGCCTTTATTCCACTGGAGTTTTATTAGGAGTAGAGCTGATGGAAAGAAAGCCTTTATTCCACTGGAGTTTTATTAGCAGTAGAGCTGATGGAAAGAAAGCCTTTATTCCACTGGAGTTCTGTCCGGGGTCAGTTGTGAGAGGAGGACAGAGGGACGGCCATCTTCCTGTGTCTGTCTGCATCTGGCCTAGTCAATCCAACGTTTTCCACCGCTTCAGCAGGCAGAGGCGAATAAGCTGTCTTGCCAGCCAATGGGCTTTGTGGCCTGGGGAAAACCCTTTCCTTCCTCTGGCACAGGGGAACTGATCAGAGCAGGTGCATGGGCTAAAATCCAGCATTTTCCACTACTTCAGCAAGGGGAGGGAAGCCATAGAGATACATACATACATACATACATACTGTACAACTAACTAAGTGTATCTATCACTGAAGGGAGCAGCCAATGTCCTGGGGAAAATCCCTTCCTTCCTTTGGCACAGGAGGAATGTAGTCGTGATCAGAGCAGGTGCCTCACCGGTGGAAACCCCCTATCAACACCTTAGTCGCTGGCTGTCCACCAGCACTAGCCACCACTGCCAGAGGTGACTGTGACCCACTGGACAGAAGGCCACAGAGACAGATACTGTACTATACAGAGTAGAGGTTGACCGATTTATGGTTGATACCAATTAATCAGCCGATTTAAAAAAATATATATATCTAAACATTTTTTATATATGTGTGTATATGTGTGTGTGTGTGTATGTATGTGTAGGGAGGTAGGCAATATATATATACAGTGCCTTGCGAAAGTATTCGGCCCCCTTGAACTTTGCGACCTTTTGCCACATTTCAGGCTTCAAACATAAAGATATAAAACTGTATTTTTTTGTGAAGAATCAACAACAAGTGGGACACAATCATGAAGTGGAACGACATTTATTGGATATTTCAAAGTTTTTTAACAAATCAAAAACTGAAAAATTGGGCGTGCAAAATTATATTATTAAAAGTTTATATGTATTCACCCCCTTGACATTTTTCCTATTTTGTTGCCATACAAACCCCCAAATAATTTGTTTCTAGGTTGTATCATTTGATTTACACAACATGCCTACCACTTTGAATATGCAAAAATATGCTTAGGGTTATTGTCTTGCTGGAAGGTGAACCTCCGTCCCAGTCTCAAATCTCTAGATGACTGAAACCGGTTTCCCTCAAGAATTTCCCTGTATTTAGCGCCATTCCTTCAATTCTGACCAGTTTCCCAGTCCCTGCTGATGGAAAAACATCCCCACAGCATGATGTTGCCACCACCATGCTTTACTGTGGGGATGGTATTCTCGGGGTGATGAGAGGTGTTGGGTTTGCGCCAAACGTAGCGTTTTCCTTGATGGCCAAAAAGCTCCATTTTAGTCTCATCTGACCAGAGTACCTTCTTCCATATGTTTGGGGAGTCTCTCACATACCTTTTGGCTCCAAACGTATTTGCTTTTTTCTGGCCACTCTTCCTTAAAGCCCAGCTCTGTGGAGTGTATGGCTTAAAGTGGTCCTATGGACAGATACTCCGATCTCCGCTGTGGAGCTTTGCAGCTCCTTCAGGGTTCTTTGGTCTCTTTGTTGCCTCTCTTTATTTATTTAACCTTTATTTAACCAGGTAGGCCAGTAAAGAACAATTTCTCATTTACAACTGAGACCTGGCCAAGATAAAGCAAAGCAGTGCGACACAAACAACAACAGTTACACATAAACAAACGTACAGTCAACACAAAATAATAGAAAAATCGATGTACAGTGTGTGCAAATGTAGGGAGGTAGGCAATAAATGGGCCCTAGAGATGAAAATAATTACAATTTAGCATTAATACTGGAGTGATAGATGTGCAGATGATGATGTGCAAGTAGAGATACTGGGGTGCATAAGAGCAAGAGGGTAAGTAATAATATGGGGATGACGTAGTCGGGTGTGCTATTTACAGATTGCCTGTGTACAGGTACAGTGATCGGTAAGCTTCTCAGACAGCTGATGCTTAAAGTTAGAGGGAGATCTAAGACTCCAGCTTCAGAAAATTTTGCAATTAGTTCCAGTCATTGGCAGCAAGCAGAGAACTGGAAGGAAAGGCGGACAAAGAAAGTGTTGGCTTTGGGGGAGACCAGTGCAATATACCTGCTGGAGCACGTGCTACGGGTGGGTGTTGCTATGGCGACCAGCGAGTGAGGGCTTTACCTAGCAAAGACTTATAGATGACCTGGAGCCAGTGGGTTTGACGACGGATATGTAGTGAGGGCCACCCAACGAGAGCATTCGGGTTGCAGTGGTGGGTAGTGTATGGGGCTTTGGTGATAAAACAGATGGCACTGTGATAGACTACATTAAGTTTACTGAGTAGGGTGTTGGGAGCTATTATGTAAATTACATCGCCGAAGTCAAGGATTGGTAGGATAGTCAGTTTTATGAGGGTATGTTTAGCGGCATGATTGAAGGAGGCTTTGTTGCGAAATAGGAAGCTGATTCTAGATTTAATTTTGGATTGGAGATGCTTAATGTGAGTCTGGAAAGAGAGTTTGCAGTCTAACCAGACACCTAAGTATTTGAAGTTGTCCACATATTCTAGGTCAGAACCGTCCAGAGTAGTGATGCTACTTGGGCGGGAGGGTGTGGGCAGCAATCGTTTGAAGAGCATACACTTAGTTTTACTAGCATTTTTAAAAGCAGTTGGAGGCCACGGAAGGAGTGTTGTATGGTGTTGAAGCTCATTTGGGGGGTTGTTAGCACAGTGTCCAAAGAAGGGCCAGATGTATACAGAATGGTGTCATCTGTGTAGAGGTGGATCAGAGAATCACCAGCAGCAAGAGCGACATCATTGATATATACCTCGAAAAGAGTCGGCCTGAGAATTTAACCCTGTGGCACCCCCATAGAGACTGCCAGAGTCCGGACAACAGGCCTTCCGATTTGACACATTGAACTCTATCTGAGAAGTAGTTGCTGAACCAGGTGAGGCAGTCATTTGAGAAGCAAAGGCTATTGAGTCTGCCGATAAGAATGCGGTGATTGACAGAGTCGAAAGCCTTGGCCAGATCGATGAAGTAGGCTGCACAGTATTGTCTTTTATCGATGGTGGTTATATCGTTTAGGACCTTGAGCGTGGCTGATGTGCACCCCTGACCAGCTCGGAAACCAGATTGCAGAGTGGAGAAGGTACGGTGGGATTTGAAATGGTCGGTGATCTGTTTATTAACTTGGCTTTCGAAGATTTTAGAAAGGCAGGGCAGGATGGATATAGGTCTATAACAGTTTGGGTTGAGAGTGTCTACCCCCTTTTGAAGAGAGGGATGACCGCGGAAGCTTTCCAATCTTTGGGGATCTCAGACGACACGAGAGGTTGAATAGGTTAGTAATGGGGGTTGCAACAATTTTGGCGAATAATTTTTAGAAAGAGAGGGTCCAGATTTGTAGGGATCCAGATTTTTCAGTTCTTTCAGAACATTGGCTGTCTGGATTTGGGTGAAGGAGAAGTGGGGGGGTTTGGGCAAGTTGCTGCAGGGGGTGCTGAGATGTTGGCCAGGGTAGGGGTAGCCAGGTGGAAAGCATGGCCAGTTGTGGAAAAATGCTTATTGAAATTAGCGATTATTGTAGATTTATCGGTGGTGACAGTGTTTCCTATCCTCAGTGCAGTGGGCAGCTGGGAGGAGGTGCTCTTATTCTCCATGGACTTTACAGTGTCCCAAAACTTTTTGGAATTTGTGCTACAGCAAATTTCTGTTTGAAAAAGCTGGCCTTCGCTTTCCTAACTGACTGAGTATATTGGTTCCCGACTTCCCTGAAAAGTTGCATATCGCGGGGGCTATTCGATGCTAATGCAGAATGCCACAGGATGTTTTTGTGCTGGTCAAGGGCAGTCAAGTCTGGGGTGAACCAAGTGTTAGATCTGTTGTTCTACATTTTTTGAATGGGGCATGCTTATTTAAGATGGAGATGAAAGCACTTTAAGAACAACCAGGCATCCTCTACTGTCGGGATGAGGTCAATATCCTTCCAGGATACCCGGGCCAGGTCAATTAGAAAGGCCTGCTTGCTGAAGTGTTTTAAGGAGCGTTTGACAGGGATGAGGGGTGGTCGTTTCACCACGAACCCAGTACGGACTCAGGCAATGAGGCAGTGATCTCTGAGATCCTGGTTGAAGACAGCAGAGGTGTATTTAGAGGGCAGGTTGGTCAGGATGATATCTAAAAGGGTGCCCATGGTTAAGGATTTAGGGTTGTACCTGGTAGGTTCCTTGATAATTTGATTGAGATTGAGGGCATCTAGCTTAGATTGTAAGACGGCCGGGGTGTTAAGCATGTCCCAGTTTAGGTCACCTAACAGTACGAACTCTGAAGATAGATGGGGGTGATCAATTCACATATGGTGTCCAGGGCACAACTGGGAGCTGAGGGGGGTCTATAACAAGCGGCAAAGGTGAGAGACTGGTTTCTGGAAAGGGGGATTTTTAAAAGTAGAAGCTCGAATTGTTTGGGCACAGACCTGGATAGTATGACGGAACTCTGCAGGCTATCTCTGCAGTAGATTGCAACTCCGCCCCCTTTGGCAGTTCTATCTTGTTGGAAAATGTTATAGTTGGGGATGGAAATTTCAGGATTTTTGGTGGCCTTCCTATGCCAGGATTCAGACACGGTTAGGACATCTGGGTTGGCGGAGTGTGCTAAAGCAGTGAATAAAACAAACTTAGGGAGGCGGCTTCTAATGTTAACATGCATGAAACCAATGCTTATATGGTTACAGAAGTCAACAAATGAGAGCACCTGGGGAATGGGAGTGATGCTGGGGGCTGCAGGGCCTGGGTTAACCTCTACATCACCAGAGGAACAAAGGAGGAGTAGAATAAAGTACGGCTTAAAGAACTGGTCGTCTAGTGCGTTCGGAACAGAGAGTAAAGGAGTAGGTTTCTAGGCGTGGGAAGAATAGTTGAGGCATAAGTTACAGACAAGGGTATGGTAGGATGTGAGTACAGTGGAGGTAAGCCTAGGCATTGTGTGACAATGAGTGAGGTTTTGTCTCTAGAGGCACCATTTAAGCCAGGTGCGGTCACTGGATGTGTGGGGGGTGGAACATAAGGGCTAGCTAAGGCATATTGAGCAGGGCTGAAGGCTCTACAGTAAATTAAGACAAAAATTACTAACCAAAACAGCAATGGACAAGGCATATTTACATTAGGGATAGGCATGTGTAGCCGAGTGATCATAGGGTCCAGTGAGTGTATATATATATATATATATATATATATATATATATATATATGTATGTGTATGTATATATGTGTATGTATGTATGTATGTATGTATATATATATATATGTATGTATGTATACACATATGTATGTATATATGTATGTGTTTGTTTGCACACAGGTGGACTTTATTGAACTATTTCTGTGACTTCTGAAGGTAATTGGTTACACCAGATCTTATTTAGGGGCTTCGTAGCAAAGGGTGTGAATACATATACACGCTCCACTTTTCATTTTTGACATTTTTTTTCAACATTTCATTTCACTTAACAAATTTTGACTATTTTGTGTATATTTAAAAATCCATTTAAATTACAGGTTGTAATGCAACAAAATAGGAAAAACGCAGAGAGGGATGAATACTAGAGAGACGGATACTGTACTATATCGAGGCAGATATTGTACTATAGAAATAGCTAGAGACAGATACTGTACTATAGCGAGACAGATATTGTATTATAGAAAGAGCTAGAGACAGATACTGTACTATAGCGAGACAGATATTGTATTATAGAAAGAGCTAGAGACAGATACTGTACTATAGAGACAGAAGGCCACAAAGACAGATACTGTACAGAAGACCCTTAGTCCAGGTTTAGTCCAGGGCAGAGCACCTTGTCAGTGTATGTGTATTTTGAGTGTGAGGAGTCCAGTGGTGAGTGTGTGTGTTCTTGTGTTCCTGAGCCTGCTTGCATCTCTCTGTCTGGTGTGAGCCTGGCCAGGCATGATGTCACAGACACAGGAGTGGTTATGTGGGATGATGGCTGAGTCATCGAAGACCTCTGTCACCTCAGACACTCAGAGAGACAGGCCAGCTCAGAGAGAAGCTGCTAGCTGCAGTCCAACTAAACTTCTCTCTCTCTATGGGATTGACTTGAAGTTCATAATCAGGAGAGAGGCTTGTTACTGCAGCCTGATAGTCCAGGGAAGTTCATCATCAGAAGAGAGGCTTGTTACTGCAGCCTGATAATCCAGGGAAGTTCATCATCAGGAGAGAGGTTTGTTACTGACGCCTGATAGTCCAGGGAAGTTCATCATCAGGAGAGAGGCTTGTTACTGCAGCCTGATAGTCCAGGGAAGTTCATCATCAGGAGAGAGGCTTGTTCCTGACACCTGATAGTCCAGGGAAGTTCATCATCAGGAGAGAGGCTTGTTCCTGACACCTGATAGTCCAGGGAAGTTCATCATCAGGAGAGAGGCTTGTTACTGACGCCTGATAGTCCAGGGAAGTTCATCATCAGGAGAGAGGCTTGTTACTGCAGCCTGATAGTCCAGGGAAGTTCATCATCAGGAGAGAGGCTTGTTACTGACGCCTGATAGTCCAGGGAAGTTCATCATCAGGAGAGAGGCTTGTTACTGACGCCTGATAGTCCAGGGAAGTTCATCATCAGGAGAGAGGCTTGTTACTGACGCCTGATAGTCCAGGGAAGTTGGGGCCCAGTGCAGAGAGGAATACAAGATGGGATGAAAATGGGGCATACGAGCAGTAGTGAATATGGATATGCGTCGCCTCTGTTTCTACAGTGCAGTGAGTGGGAGGTATATCCTAGTACATAG
>NC_143023.1:12252500-12282500 GCF_057628025.1 Oncorhynchus mykiss
AATACCTCCATCAGCAAAGAAACTCTCCCATTGATCCGTGTGTTGGATTGAAGCGTTAATTGCACGTAACACATTTGAACCCAGAATGTAATTTGCTCGGGTGCGCTGGAGGCAGTGGAATGAATTGATTAAATGTAACTCAGCTGAGATTAGAGTCTGGGGAGAAGGCCTGTGTTGTAAAAAAAGTGTTCTATTTTAAAATAAGAAGTCAATCTGGTGAAGATCTCCAGGTCTTGTTAAGAGGTTCCAGAACCACTGTAATTTGGAGATGTAATGCTGTTTTAAAGCTCTGGTTTCCTCTCCTCGGGAGGCTTAATGTCATTTAGAGAGAGAGAGAGAGAGGAGAACTCTGTATATTTGTTAAAGCAAGCTAACAGTGTGCTTATGTTTGTTTTATTTTAAAAAGCTGCTCCAACACTGAAAAGCGTTAATATTTATATATTATAATATATGCCATTTAGCAGACGCGTTTATCCAAAGCGACTTAATCATGCGTGCATATATTTTAAGTATGGGTGGTCCCAGAAATGGAACCCACTACCTTGTTACAACGGCATGCTCTCCCTTATGGAAACAGATTGCAATCAGAGTGCAGTATACCTGCAGTATGCTGCAAATACTGTGTCCAAAATTATATATATTTTTTTTACTGCAGTACTTTTGCATTGTAACTGCAGTTACGCTGCCAACACAGCATCACCTGGATTTGAATGTAACAAAGTTCAACATTCACCTTCTGCTACCATTTCTGTCAAGCCGTCTACACATACAGTTTGATGCATGCGGTCGATAAATCCAACATGCACCACACCGAACGCACTGCAAGGCAAACACAGCGTTTCCTTGGGAATGAATGTAACTCTGGTGTACCAACATGTAATGACGCTGTCGGTGTGATCGAAGCGTTACAGTGCAGTATAACTGCAGTTATTCTTGCAAATACTGCATCCAAAATACCACAGCCGACAACTTATTGTACTTTTACTGCAGCTTCAAAAACTACCAGCTGAGCTACAGAGAACAATGTATTCCTTCTATGGAAGCTGAGCTTCCCAGCTGAGCTACAGAGAGTAATGTATTCCTTCTATGGAAGCTGAGCTTCCCAGCTGAGCTTCAGAGAACAATGTACTCCTTCTATGGAAGCTGAGCTTCCCAGCTGAGCTACAGAGAACAATGTATTCCTTCTATGGAAGCTGAGCTTCCCAGCTGAGCTACAGAGAACAATGTATTCCTTCTATGGAAGCTGAGCTTCCCAGCTGAGCTACAGAGAACAATGTATTCCTTCTATGGAAGCTGAGCTTCCCAGCTGAGCTACAGAGAACAATGTATTCCTTCTATGGAAGCTGAGCTTCCCAGCTGAGCTACAGAGAACAATGTATTCCTTCTATGGAAGCTGAGCTTCCCAGCTGAGCTACAGAGAACAATGTATTCCTTCTATGGAAGCTGAGCTTCCCAGCTGAGCTACAGAGAACAATGTATTCCTTCTATGGAAGCTGAGCTTCCCAGCTGAGCTACAGAGAACAATGTATTCCTTCTATGGAAGCTGAGCTTCCCAGCTGAGCTACAGAGAACAATGTATTCTATGGAAGGTTTATTCTGTTTATATGACATCCCCAATAATAGGCCTAACAGGTAGCCTGTATTTCATGTGGCAGTTCGGTAGAACATAAGAGATATTAATCACATTTTACACTGTTACAGAAAATGCTGGAGGCCTCGGGGATCCCAAAGACTGATAAGTGATGAGGAGAGAAGAGGCCGATCGTTCAGATACTGACAAGACGAAGATGGGCTAAACTCCAGATGGAACATGCCCTTCCAAAGGAGAAAGATTCACATAGACTGTTTTCTTTACAACACCTCAATTAGCTCATTTATGCATAAAATATCCCAAAGTAATTTTATTTTTATATATATATAAACGGTTGGTTGTTAAACCTGGCTTTATGCTCTTAACCTCTGCACTGTTGCCAGGTATTTCTGTTTGTTTTGCTGAGTGTAGTGTATTACCTGCAGATGTCTATACAACATTACTGGATGTGATTAAAACAATCATGAAGACCAGCCTCTAAACTAAAGATTCAGATCTGACCGGAGAACAAGACTTTATGTTAATGTCCTCCGGAAACCACTGTTGGAAATGCATTGCTACGTACCAAATGTAATGTTAAGGCAGGGCTTGACATTCAGGTCAATTTGCAATGGCACACTAGACTAGGCCGAATGGAAGAAATACTGGCACCAGTCAACATCTGGCAGGCAAGTGAATGATGCACGCATAAATTCAACAGCTAGGGATTTTATCTTTCATTTGGGCTGAGCAAGTAGCCTACAGGATTCATACAGACATTGGGAAGTCAAATTCAATGATTTTTCAAGCAATTAATTGTAATTTTGAAGGACTTGCATTTTATATTGAATTGTTGTCATAACCTATCGAAAAAAAATCCCCCCAAAATTAGTAAGCAGAAAAGTATGCATAACAACAAATGACATAAACATATTTTACATTCTAAAACCTGTCAGAATAAAGTGGACATTGCCTGACTAATAGACTGTATGTAGATGCTCCCAACACACTAATGATGTCTGTGGCAGATAGTCAGTCTCACCATTTGAAATGTTGAGGGCTTATTGTATCATGTTTTAAAACAAAGTGAGTAAAAACCGGGTTCCCTTTGTAACGGAACGATGTGTATGGAAAACCAACATTCCACTGGTTGTCTTGCTCATAATCACTGCACGTGGTTTTACCGCAAAGATGGCAACAGACCTGCGCGGGAAACAAATGAAAGCAGATAGATCTCTCATAAAAACTGATCAGAAATAAATTCAATCGAGGAATAATTATATTGCAGTGCAACTTCTAAATCGGCTACCTTCAATGACTTTTCTAGGACCAAATAGCCTCGAAGAAATGTCCGATTATCAAGTTAGGCTATTCTATGATGACAATTGCGCAAAGCAAATATTCTACCAAGACGGAACGTTTTATTGCAGGTTTGCATACCTATACTTGCCTTAACATTTATTGGTATTTATCAGACCTTTGAAGATGTTCCCTGCCGCTGTCGGTCTTCAGTGAGCTGCTCCACACAACAATCTCCAGCTAGGCTTAATGTGTAGTTTATGGTGCGCGTATGATAAATAATCAACATAACGAACTCACAGCTTCAGGAATTCTTTATTATATAGCCTAGATTAAATATAGCATTTTTACAATATTTATTTTCATCAACTGGCCCGGAGGGTTTCCAAAACCTCCCCGGGCCAGCGGGCAGCCCTGAATGTCAGGCCCTGGTTAAGGTGCTAAATAATAGGTCATTGAAGGTGTATGGATGCGGTTGAGGGTAGTATGCTGTATTACATAGACTTTTCATGTTCATGTGGCCATTCTGGAATTGGTGGAGGTGGTTCAGTTTGAGATAGATGGCCTATGGTAATTATATCCAGACTGTATTCCACCAACAGATGACATGAATTACTTTTCAAAAATAGGTTTTCACATTAGACAATAGTTTTAGACCAACAGCTTTGCTTAAAAGCCACTATAGTCAGTTATGGGGTAGGGCTCCATCCAGTATCACTAGGTCTGTCAGAGACGTTATCTAAGTAGAACTGCTTTCAAAATGGAAGTCTTAGGAATTCTGGCATAATTATGTGCTCTAGCATTGAGATCCTTGAAACGTTTACATAGTGTTGCCAGAGTATAATATATGCCATTAAGCAGACACTTTTATCCAAATTGACTTAGACATGTATCATGATGTATTTATGGCTCCAGCAGGACTCAAACCCAGGATCCTTGGCGTTGCAGGCGCCATGCTCTACCAACTGAGCCACACAGCCAGGGTGTTATCTGATCCATAGTGATACTACACATGGAGATACAACTGAGCCACACAGAACCACACAGCCAGGGTATTATCTGATCCATAGTGATACTACACATGGAGATACAACTGAGCCACACAGAACCACACAGCCAGGGTATTATCTGATCCATAGTGATACTACACATGGAGATACAACTGAGCCACACAGAACCACACAGCCAGGGTATTATCTGATCCATAGTGATACTACACATGGAGATAGGAAAGATCTAATTATCAATGGTGATGCTTCAGTATGCTACAGAGAAGTTGTAAAGACTGGAATGGAATTAATGGAACACCATGTTTGATTCCATTCCATACATTTCAATGAGCCCATCCTCCTATAGCTCCTCCTACCAGCCTCCTCTGTATCATACTGAAGCATGGTATGCTACGTAATGTTAAATACTCCTCACAGCCTGCAACTATCATGGTCATTGTTACTCAGTCTAATCAATGACTATCAATCAGAAGTAGTGATACTTAGAATGTATGTGAGTGGAAATTCATTGATTTTTTAAAAAGTTTATGCTATTAGTCCAATGTGCTCTTGAAGACCCCCCTCAGAGCGGGCTTGTGCCTTTTACATGACATGCTGTCAAGATTTGTTTTATATGCTATATACTGTACCTACACTCACTACAGTTTGCCATCACAATATCACCAAGTGTTTAAAAATGGTTCAGAACAGCATTATTGAAACCAAACAGACCCAGCATCCCTTTCCTCAAATAAATCTATACAAAAGTCTTTCATATATGCTTACAAGTGTCTCCATTCTCTAGTTCAGGTTTTCCCCACCCATCTACACACAATACCCCATAATGACAAAGTGTCTCCATTCTCTAGTTCAGGTTCTCCCCACCCATCTACACACAATACCCCATAATGACAAAGTGTCTCCATTCTCTAGTTCAGGTTCTCCCCACCCATCTACACACAATACCCCATAATGACAAAGTGTCTCCATTCTCTAGTTCAGGTTCTCCCCACCCATCTACACACAATACCCCATAATGACAAAGTGTCTCCATTCTCTAGTTCAGGTTCTCCCCACCCATCTACACACAATACCCCATAATGACAAAGTGTCTCCATTCTCTAGTTCAGGTTTTCCCCACCCATCTACACACAATACCCCATAATGACAAAGTGTGTCCATTCTCTAGTTCAGGTTTTCCCCACCCATCTACACACAATACCCCATAATGACACACAATACCCCATAATGACAGTGTCTCCATTCTCTAGTTCAGGTTTTCCCCACCCATCTACACACAATACCCCATAATGACACACAATACCCCATAATGACACACAATACCCATAATGACAAAGTGTGTCCATTCTCTAGTTCAGGTTCTCCCCACCCATCTACACACAATACCCCATAATGACAAAGTGTGTCCATTCTCTAGTTCAGGTTCTCCCCACCCATCTACACACAATACCCCATACTGTTGTCCTTCTGGCAGGTTTTCCCATCTCAGCCAAGGAACTCTGAAGTTCTGTCAGTGTTCATTGGGTTCTTGGTCACGTCCCTGACCAAGGTCTTTCCTGCCCAGTAGCTCTGTTTGGTCAGGTGGTCAGCTCTAGGCAGTTCCAATAGGGCCTTCAGAAAGTATTCAACGTTTCCAAGAGCACAGTGGTCTCCATCATTGGGAAATGGAAAAAAATATGGAACTATCTTTTTTGTTGTTCACAAGACAGTAAAAACATTAGGAAATCTGTTCCCAACTATTCCCAAGCATAGTAGAGACATTATCGTTTATCAACTGTAAACAAGGTTTGAAATGATCGTTTAGTCAAATATCTGTTTTGGCTTCTAGCGGTAAATTTGCAGTCTACAAATGATTTGTAATTATGTTCCGGTCCCCTGACCATCCACTCCAGAACATTTGTCCCTCGGCTGAATCTAGTTGATGATCCCTCTAGTGTGTCCCGTCTACATGCTCTACCTCTGTAAGGACAGATCTGTAATTATGTTCTGGCCCCCTGACCATCCACTCCAGAACATTTGTCCCTCGGCTGAATCTAGTTGATGATCCCTCTAGTGTGTCCCGTCTACATGCTCTACCTCTGTAAGGACAGATCTGTAATTATGTTCCGGTCCCCTGACCATCCACTCAGCCTGTGTCTGAATCTAGTTGATGATCCCTCTGGTGTGTCCCGTCTACATGCTCTACCTCTAAGGACAGAGGTACAGTGCCTTCAGAAAGTATTCATACCTCTTGCCTTATTACACATTTTGTTGTTACAACCGGAATTCAAAATGTTAAAATATGAAAAATCTCACCTTTCACGCCATAATGACAAAGTTAAAACATGTTTTTAGAAATGTTTGCACATTTATTGACAACGAAATAGAGAAATCTACAATAATGTGTATGAGTATCCAACCCCTATGCTTTGACACTCCAAATTGACTTCCAGTGCATCCAATCTCTTTTGATCTTGAGATGGACTCCAAGTTGTAGTGACACCTGTGACCAATTCAATTGATTTAGAAAGAAACACGTGTCTATATAAGGTCCCACAGTTGACAGTGCAGAAACTATACCATAAAGTCCCAGGAACTGTCCGTAACTCTCAGAGAGAGAGAACTGTGATGAGGCATATATCTGGGGAAGAGCATGAAAAAGTTCTAGAGTATTGAAAGTTTCCAAGAGCACAGTGGTCTCCATCATTGGGAAATAATAAAATGGAACTACCCAGACTCTGCCAAGAGCTGTCTGCCAACCAAACAGGCAAGAAGGACCTTGGTCAGGGAAGGGACCAAGAACCCAATGACCACTCAGAACTAGAGAGTTGTCCTTGGCTGAGATGGGAGAACCTGCCAGAAGGACAAGTCTCTACAGCACTTCAATCTGGGCTTTATGGGAGAGTGGCCAGAAGGAAGCCACTCCTGAGAAAAAGGCACATGACAGCATGCCAGGAGTTTTCAAAAAGGTACATTTTTAAAAACTATTTGGCCTGAATGCAAAGCTCTGTCTGGATAAAATCAGGCACAGCTCATCACCAGTCTAACTCCATCCCCATTGTGAAGCATGGTGGTGGCAGCATCATGCTATGGGGATGCTTTTCAGCAGTAGGGGACTGGGAGACTGTTAAGGATGGAGGGAACAATGAATGGCGCCAAATACAGGCAAATCCTTTATCAGAACGCAAACGACCTTAGACTGGAGCAAAGATTTACGTCCCAACAGGACAATGACCCCAAGCATAAAGCCAAAGCAACACTGGAATGGCTTCAGAACAATGTGGAAGTCTGAGTGATCCAACCAAAGTCCAAACTTGAATACCATTGAAAATCTGTGGAAAGACTTGAAGACTGCTGTTCACCGCCGCTCTCCATCTAACTTAACACAGCTTGAGAAAATCTGCAAGGAAGAATAGGAGAAAATCCCCAAATCTAGTTGTGCAAACTGATACAGACCTAGCCAAGACGACTCAAAGCTGATACAGACCTAATTCTGCATTTCATTTAATACATTTGCTACCATTGAATAAAATTATGGGGTATTATGTCGATGAGTGACAGAAAAAATATTGACTACATTTTGAATTCAGGCTGCAACACAAAATGGTTCTGAATACTTTCTGAAGGCACTGGAGGTGAAGGCTCTATATAAGTTGCTCTTCAGGGGTTACTGGTGTCTTTTGGCAGCAGCATAACGAGTTGTAAATCCTGGCAGAATACCTTTCAGCAGAGGGGCTCTGTGGCCTGCATATTTAACTGGTCTCTACCCTGGAGGGAATAGTCTCTGGAGTCTGATCATGGTGATGCACCAAGATTGTTCTAATTAGAGTTCTCCTAAGTCATGTGCCCCAACTGGCACCCTACTCCCTACATTGTGCATTACTTTTGACCATGAAAACTAGTGCACTATATAGGGAATAGGGTGCCATTTGGGACATTAACAGAGATTAGGCTGATGGTTGATCTTAAAAGCAAGGCCACCAGGTAAACTACCAGCACACCGATCAGTGATCCACCTCTTGGATGAAGCTCTGAGGTAAATAGTTGACAAGATAAAGTTATGGTGTAACATTGGGGATCGACACTGTACAGTGTAATGGATTCTTTTCTGTCAATTCCTTTAGCAACAAGTGATCGAAGTTGCATCTGACAGAACACAGACCCACTTGGGAGACAGGCGTGTCATCAATGCATCGCGAGCACAGAAAAGACTAGACTCGTTTGTAAGACGTCATTTCCCACAACATTTTATTTAGGATATCACCATAGCTATATGTAACTGTTCACAACAGGTATCAACTACAGAATAATACATTGAATAATTCTGCCATTTCATATTTTCATTTAGCCAGTACATGGTTTGGTCCAGTAACATTCAGTGGATGGTTCTTCCTCTCTCGATGTCCTTGGATGGATAATGTTAAACATATAACACATGCACATGTCATTCAGCTGTTTACATCTGGGTAAGACAACGGTCAGACTGGCTGACATGAATAAAGTCATGTTCTTTTCTTGGAGACACCCATTCCTAATAAGGCTATACTTACAGCTCTGCACCAAGAGGTTCACTCTGCCGACTCTAAATATAGAGCACCATATTTACATCTCTATTTACAGACATTTTGTTTCAAAAGAAAAAAAATACTCAAGATATCTTTCTCTGTTCGTTTTTAGTCCGAGGTGCCTTTCAATCTAAGGCTGTACAGGGTTGAAATATAAAACAAAAATATGTTGATTTACAGATAGCTGCAACATGTAGCTTATTGCCAATGCCCTTAAAATATATCCCCACATCTCCCTACAACCCCATTTCTTTCCTTCTTTACTAAGCCCAGTCCTTTAAAGCTTACAGACAGGAATCTCTCCTGAAAGGTGCATGTGCTCTACTGAACCACTAATCCTGAATGTAAAACCTTCACCCTGCAGTGTCCAGTAAGGTGTGGGTGTGTGTGACACACACTGCGATGTTAGTCCCCAACGAAAGACTCACGGGCCCAATTCAACACAGAATCATTTTTAAAACAGCAGATCGTTCAAAAATATAACTTTTTAAAACATATATACATACTCAACATATACCCTTTAAAAACAAACAAACCAACCAGCCTGCCAGGCCAGTCAGAAGATCAGCCTGCCAGGCCAGTCAGAAGACCAGCCTGCCAGGCCAGTCAGAAGATCAGCCTGCCAGGCCAGTCAGAAGATCAGCCTGCCAGGCCAGTCAGAAGATCAGCCTGCCAGGCCAGTCAGAAGATCAGCCTGCCAGGCCAGTCAGAAGACCAGCCTGCCAGGCCAGTCAGAAGATCAGCCTGCCAGGCCAGTCAGAAGATCAGCCTGCCAGGCCAGTCAGAAGACCAGCCTGCCAGACCAGTCAGAAGATCAGCCTGCCAGGCCAGTCAGAAGATCAGCCTGCCAGGCCAGTCAGAAGATCAGCCTGCCAGGCCAGTCAGAAGATCAGCCTGCCAGGCCAGTCAGAAGATCAGCCTGCCAGAGCAGTCAGAAGATCAGCCTGCCAGGCCAGTCAGAAGATCAGCCTGCCAGAGCAGTCAGAAGACCCGCCTGCCAGGCCAGTCAGAAGACCAGCCTGCCAGGCCAGTCAGAAGACCAGTCAGTTACAGTAACAGAAAGTGAAACAGTCTAACAAAGCAAAGACGTGTGTGGGTCCACTGGAATACAGAGACCCAATGCAGTTTCCAATTCATTAGTACATTTTCTTTTCAATTCTCATGCTCTTCTATTGATCTTAAAATGCATTTTCTAAGATGGTACGTCAACATGGCAGGTGGTCAACCAAGGCCATGACCAACATGTGAACGGGACCACATCAAATCTGTGTGGGTCTGCTTGCCTGCTACCTTGAGGCCCAGCACAGCAGAAAAACACACGACTCGTCTACCAGTGTACTTTACATTCAGTTTGACACGTTGTCATGAACTTTGAATCATTTCAGGAGTTTTGCCCAATTTGCAAATGAATAGCAGTAGTTCTAATTACAGATGAATGACCCTTTCTGTTAGAATAGTGTCTAAAAGATTGCAGCTCCTACCTGTATTCACTATACAATAGTAAGTATAGTAGTATTTGACCCAAATAGGTGAATGTATTGTGCCTGAAGACGAGTGCATTGAGATGGGAATAAAGAGGAAGCTGAAGCCTTATTTTCCAGGTTCCTGGCTCTCAGGAACACCACAGTAAACCAGATGTGTTGAAGTAGCACTTGTTAAACAGGGGTTTGGAAACAATCATTCATGTTGCCTTCAAAATCAATTCAGTGAGCTGTATCGCCATCTAAAATGCCTCTTTAATTCCATACACTTAACAAATACAAACATAAAACAGATTGTCTGTGTGCAATATCCAAGTGAAATAACGTTTCAGACAGTAGGTCACTGTAAAATGAGGTTAATCAATGAATCAAATTAAAACATCTCTAGAGGTTACCAAGTTTCTGTCTCAGTTGGTCGTTGCCATGTGACTGCATGGCAGGAGCTTATATCAACATGAAGGTTACAGGTTACTTCCCTCCAGGACCATGTATGGTGACTGGTATCTCTGTCCTGTCCTGTCCTGTCCTCCTCTACCTCTCCCAGCTGTATGGTGACTGGTATCTCTGTCCTGTCCTGTCCTGTCCTCCTCTACCTCTCCCAGCTGTATGGTGACTGGTATCTCTGTCCTGTCCTGTCCTGTCCTCCTCTACCTCTCCCAGCTGTATGGTGACTGGTATCTCTGTCCTGTCCTCCTCTACCTCTCCCAGCTGTATGGTGACTGGTATCTCTGTCCTGTCCTCCTCTACCTCTCCCAACTGTATGGTGACTGGTATCTCTGTCCTGTTCTCTTCTACCTCTCCCAGCTGTATGGTGACTGGTATCTCTGTCCTGCTCTCGTCTACCTCTCCCAGCTGTATGGTGACTAGTATCTCTGTCCTGTCCTCCTCTACCTCTCCCAGCTGTATGGTGACTGGTATCTCTGTCCTGCTCTCCTCTACCTCTCCCAGCTGTATGGTGACTGGTATCTCTGTCCTGTCCAACTCTACCTCTCCCAGCTGTATGGTGACTGGTATCTCTGTCCTGTCCTCCTATCTCTCCCAGCTGTATGATATCTCTGTCCTGTCCTCCTATCTCTCCCAGCTGTATGGTATCTCTGTCCTGTCCTCCCATCTCTCCCAGCTGTATGGTGACTGGTATCTTTGTCCTGTCCTCCTATCTCTCCCAGCTGTATGGTGACTGGTATCTTTGTCCTGTCCTCCCATCTCTCCCAGCTGTATGGTGACTGGTATCTTTGTCCTGTCCTCCTATCTCTCCCAGCTGTATGGTATCTCTTTCCTGTCCTCTTATCTCTCCCAGCTGTATGGCATCTCTGTCCTGTCCTCCTCTACCTCTCCTAACATACCCTTTACATAGTAGACAGTAGACCAATAATCAAATTTAAGTGCTTACCCTTTAACTATCACGTGCTACTACTTACCCACTGTTAAAAGTTTGGTATTTTGTACCCCAAAATATAGTTGATCTAAAATCAAACCAACATCCATATTTATGTTTCCATCAACACCCCAACTAAGTTGTGTTACCTCGGCTCATTCCAGGGGGAGCTAGTGATGTAGCAGAAACAAAAGAACCCCCTGCAGCATGCAGCTCATAGGTCCTACAAGTGGCATCTTTTAAGACAACAGCAGAAGGCAGGTTGTGATGGGGAGGTGTTCTGAGGTCAGACGTATGCTACAGCGGTGACTGTGGTTGGACAGATTGGACTGGCAGAGTGGTGTCAGAGGGCGCCAGGGAGTGTGTGTCATATGACCTGGCAGCAGCTGGCCTGAGAGGTGCACAGGAGCCCTTCTCTAGGGCTGCGCTGGATGTTCACAGAGATGCTCTTTTCACACAGAGGTAGCTGGAGAACATTCTTTTTCAGGTTGTTCAGCTTGTTATTCTCCTTGGTGGCCAGGGCCAGTTCGCTAAGTGCTGCTGCCGTTTGGTCTGTGTATGACCGTGGAGTGTTGACAGCAGTGGTGGGCAGAGCGATGGTGTCTAACTCCAGGTCCAAGCTGCCGTTGGAGCCGATGCACATCTTCCAAGAGGACCTCTCCTGTGTCTTGACGCTGCCAGCTGACAGGCTGCTGGACAGACTATTGGACAGGTTCTGAGGGTCTATGATGAACTGGCCCATCCCCCCTGCCAGGCCGGGGCCTCCACTTCTCCCCCTGTGCTGTAACTGGGAGCTGAGACACAGGCTCAGGAGCTTCAGGCTCTCCACCAGCTCTGCTGCCCCGGGGCTGCGGGAGGCACAGTGTCTCCGCGTGGACCCTGAGCCTGAAGACGAGTGGTTACTGCTGCCGTTAGAACAACTTGAGGGGGAACCCTGTCCCTTACCACCTCCCCCCCCACTACTACCACTCCCTCCATTGTCATTACTCCCCCCACCTCCCCCTCCAGGAGGACTGCCCCCCTCCCCGGGGGGTTTACTCTGCCCTCCACTGCTCCCTCCACCATTTCCCCCTGAGTTTCCAGGCGGGCCCTCACTGCTGTCCCTGCGGTTCCAGCTGTAGGTGAAGCCTGTGTCCTTGTCCAGACGCCGGCGGTGGCTCTCGGAGTCGTCGTCGCTGGTCTCTGAGCTGGAGCAGGACGAGCCGCGGCCTTGGCTCTTGCGGCGGTGATAGCGTTTCTGAGTGGTGCCCGGCGACCCGGCCGCTGCAGCAGCGATGTTCATCTTTAGCCGGCTGAGTTTGGGTGGCAGGCCCTCGTCCATGTCGAAGTCGTCGTCTGACTCACCCTCCTCCTCAAAGATCTGGTTGAGGACTGGGGCACTCTTCCTGGAGGTCAGCCGGTTGGTGATAGATGGAGCCTTGCGACGCAGGATCACTTGTGTGGACAGAGGGGACGGGTCCTCTTCCTCCTCTTCATCCTCCTCCACTCTGAACAGGCAGCTGCGCTGCTTGGCTGAGGAGGTGGAGGGTGTGGGGGCCGTGGCCCCAGCTCTAGGGGGCCCAGAAACGGGGGCAGGGGCACCGGAGGCCCCTGCGTTGCTCTCGTCCCTGCGGAGCTCCAGCAGGCCTTTGGTGCGGTGTCCGTTGAGAAGGCTCTCAGCGCTGCGGGCGGGGGACTGGGGACCACCAGCGTGGCAGATGGAGGAGGCTGCCAGACTGTCCTCGATGTCCTGATGCATGTCAATCTTCGTCGGCCAGGACTGCCTGGAGGGGCAGAGAGCAGACCAGAGTTACCCAAACTATTCCCCTGGTTAGTATACGCTGGAATGACTTTATATAGAGTCAGAGGAGAAAATAAACTAAGATAAAATAAACAGTATGATCTTAGAATGAGGTCAGATGATTCATGTGTAATCCAGTCCTGAACTGCTGAACCTGACTGAACAGCTCAGTGAGTCAACATTCTTCTAATGTAGAAGGTCCTTGTTGACATGGCAGAGTGAGAAAACAAACAGAACAGAGCACTGGGGATCTCTCTCGACGGAGCCCGGGCATGTCCCAGCGGCACGCAATCTAACACAATTAATCCCATGGTAGTCCTGCCTGCCGGGTGCATGTGTGACCCTCCACGCTGCTGCATGGCGGTGGAGGCTGGGTCGGGTCACCACAGGGCCCTTAGTGCTGCTCTGACACCATCCTAGTTAATTCAGCCAGGCTTTCAAAAGGCGTAACTACAGTAGAATCTCTCAGACACACACCTCAGCTGTGTGACACTGCTCAGACTCCATTCACTCTCAACCTCAGACGACCCTGACAGACTCTACAGACAATCCCTGAACTACCTGATGAAGCTCAGCTTCAGCCCACGATGGCACAGAGAGCGAGAGAGCGCGGGGGCACTATGCTAACACACTTAGTATTCGCCCTCTTGTCCAGGTCACTGTTTTGGGCATATATAAACTGGCATGCATGATACACAGTAGACTGTTGTTATTCCTAAAAATAATTGAACCACTATCAGAATGTTATTTCTGTTATGATGCCATGTTGCCTGATGCCAGACGCTGACAGTGTTTGTGTTAAAATACAGAACAACCCTGAAAAACTAAGTGGTGAATGGAGGAGCGCAGGCCAGTAGAAACAGTAGATGTAGAGACCTGTACTGCTGCACTATACATGACAGTGGATTTGACTCACATTCTGCTCCTGCACCCAGGGGGCCACGACCCAGAAGATAAAAATTGTGCCTTTTCCCTCCGAGCACCTGTTTGGCAATGGGTTTCTGGCCAAATGGGTTACAGCAAGCAGGCCAGGAGGGAGCAGCTTTAGCCTGCATGCGTTTGATCTCTCCTCTTCCTCCAAAAGGAGTGGCTCCCTCTCTCTGCTTCTCTCTCGGGAATATCAAAGCCAGACTTCCCCTTTCTAGGTCACTCCAAAGCATTTACTGCAGTCAGCCTTAACAACACATGTCACCACGTTGAGGGATCACATGACCAGAGGGGGAGGGAGGGGAACCAGACCATGAGGAAAGGACAGCATGGGTTCTCCTCCTAATGCACGGTCAACGACACCAAGCAGAGCAGCACCCAAGAGGTCAATTACCGTCAGAGCCTTGGCTGCTTCTTCCTCTTAGTCATTGAGTCGGCGTCATTATGACAATCTGAATGGCCCCAATAAATGGATGAGTGTGTGTGTAGCAGGCTATTAAACAGGCATTGGTATTGCAGTTAGAGTGGTTGGATCTGGTGGGTTTGATCTGGAGGGGATAGTTTTGGTGTTGTGTGTATGCGTCACATGCGTGTGTGTGTTGCATGTATGAACAGTTAAATTCAGAAGTAGTCTGCATTTGTTATGGAGGTTTTGGAGCAGTGGCTTCTTCCTTGCTGAGCGGCCTTTCAGGTTATGTCGATATAGGACTCGTTTTACTGTGGATATAGATACTTTTGTACCTGTTTCCTCCAGCATCTTCACAAGGTCCTTTGCTGTTGTTCTGGGATTGATTGGCACTTTTTCCACCAAAGTATGTTCATCTCTAGGAGACAGAACGCGTCTCCTTCCTGAGTGGTATGACGGCTGCGTGGTCCCATGGTGTTTATACTTGCGTACTATTGTTTGTACAGATGAACGTGGTACCTTCAGGCGTTTGGAAATTGCTCCCAAGGATGAACCAGACTTGTGGAGGTCTACAATTTTTTCCCCCCTGCGGTCTTGGCTGATTTCTTTTGGTTTTCCCATGATGTCAAGCAAAGAGGGACTGAGTTTGAAGGTAGGCCTTGAAATACATCCACAGCTACACCTCCACTTGACTCAAAGAGGCTCCCACGCTGAGGTCTGTCCAACGCTGGTCCGACCAAGCTGACTCCACACTCCAAGACTGCTTCCATCACGTGGACTGGGAGATGTTTCGTATTGCGTCAGATAACAACATTGACGAATACGCTGATTCGGTGTGCGAGTTCATTAGAACGTGCGTTGAAGATGTCGTTCCCATAGCAACGATTAAAACATTCCCTAACCAGAAACCGTGGATTGATGGCAGCATTCGTGTGAAACTGAAAGCGCGAACCACTGCTTTTAATCAGGGCAAGGTGTCTGGTAACATGACCGAATACAAACAGTGCAGCTATTCCCTCCGCAAGGCTATCAAACAAGCTAAGCGCCAGTACAGAGACAAAGTAGAATCTCAATTCAACGGCTCAGACACAAGAGGCATGTGGCAGGGTCTACAGTCAATCACGGACTACAGGAAGAAATCCAGCCCAGTCACGGACCAGGATGTCTTGCTCCCAGGCAGACTAAATAACTTTTTTGCCCGCTTTGAGGACAATACAGTGCCACTGACACGGCCTGCAACGAAAACATGCGGTCTCTCCTTCACTGCAGCCGAGGTGAGTAAGACATTTAAACGTGTTAACCCTCGCAAGGCTGCAGGCCCAGACGGCATCCCCAGCCGCGCCCTCAGAGCATGCGCAGACCAGCTGGCCGGTGTGTTTACGGACATATTCAATCAATCCCTATACCAGTCTGCTGTTCCCACATGCTTCAAGAGGGCCACCATTGTTCCTGTTCCCAAGAAAGCTAAGGTAACTGAGCTAAACGACTACCGCCCCGTAGCACTCACATCCGTCATCATGAAGTGCTTTGAGAGACTAGTCAAGGACCATATCACCTCCACCCTAGACCCACTCCAATTTGCTTACCGCCCAAATAGGTCCACAGACGATGCAATCTCAACCACACTGCACACTGCCCTAACCCATCTGGACAAGAGGAATACCTATGTGAGAATGCTGTTCATCGACTACAGCTCGGCATTCAACACCATAGTACCCTCCAAGCTCGTCATCAAGCTCGAGACCCTGGGTCTCGACCCCGCCCTGTGCAACTGGGTACTGGACTTCCTGACGGGCCGCCCCCAGGTGGTGAGGGTAGGCAACAACATCTCCTCCCCGCTGATCCTCAACACTGGGGCCCCACAAGGGTGCGTTCTGGGCCCTCTCCTGTACTCCCTGTTCACCCACGACTGCGTGGCCACGCACGCCTCCAACTCAATCATCAAGTTTGCGGACGACACAACAGTGGTAGGCTTGATTACCAACAACGATGAGACGGCCTACAGGGAGGAGGTGAGGGCCCTCGGAGTGTGGTGTCAGGAAAATAACCTCACACTCAACGTCAACAAAACTAAGGAGATGATTGTGGACTTCAGGAAACAGCAGAGGGAACACCCCCCTATCCACATCGATGGAACAGTAGTGGAGAGGGTAGCAAGTTTTAAGTTCCTCGGCATACACATCACAGACAAACTGAATTGGTCCACTCACACAGACAGCATCGTGAAGAAGGCGCAGCAGCGCCTCTTCAACCTCAGGAGGCTGAAGAAATTCGGCTTGTCACCAAAAGCACTCACAAACTTCTACAGATGCACAATCGAGAGCATCCTGGCGGGCTGTATCACCGCCTGGTATGGCAACTGCACTGCCCTCAACCGTAAGGCTCTCCAGAGGGTAGTGAGGTCTGCACAACGCATCACCGGGGGCAAACTACCTGCCCTCCAGGACACCTACACCACCCGATGTCACAGGAAGGCCATAAAGATCATCAAGGACATCAACCACCCGAGCCACTGCCTGTTCACCCCGCTATCATCCAGAAGGCGAGGTCAGTACAGGTGCATCAAAGCTGGGACCGAGAGACTGAAAAACAGCTTCTATCTCAAGGCCATCAGACTGTTAAACAGCCACCACTAACACTGAGTGGCTGCTGCCAACACACTGACACTGACTCAACTCCAGCCACTTTAATAATGGGAATTGATGGGAAATGATGTAAATATATCACTAGCCACTTTAAACAATGCTACCTTATATAAATGTTACTTACCCTACATTATTCATCTCATATGCATACGTATATACTGTACTCTATATCATCGACGGTATCCTTATGTAATACATGTATCACTAGCCACTTTATACTATACTATGCCACTTTGTTTACATACTCATCTCATTTGTACATACTGTACCCGATACCATCTACTGTATCTTGCCTATGCTGCTCTGTACCATCACTCATTCATATATCCTTATGTACATATTCTTTATCCCCTTACACTGTGTACAAGACAGTAGTTTTGGAATTGTTAGTTAGATTACTTGTTATTACTGCATTGTCGGAACTAGAAGCACAAGCATTTCGCTACACTCGCATTAACATCTGCTAACCATGTGTATGTGACAAATAAAATTTGATTTGATTTGATTTGATTTGAGCCTATCAGATGCTTCTAAAGCCATGACATCATTTTCTGGAATTTTCCAATCTGTTTAAAGGCACAGTCAACAAAGTGTATGTAAACTTCTGACCCACTGGAATTGTGATACAGTGAATTATAAGTGAAATAATCTGTAAACAATTGGAAGAATTCCTTGCGTCAGGCACAAAGTAGATGTCCTAACCGACTTGCCAAAACTATAGTTTGTTAACAAGACATTTGTGGAGTGGTTGAAAAACGTTTTATGTGTTTTAATGACACCAACCTAAGTGTATGTAAACCTCCGACTTCAACTGTATGTGTTGCATGTGTGTGTCACCTGAACTGGGCCTTGATGTTGCTGGGGCTGGAGGAGCGTGTCTGGACCTCCTTCTCCTGTTTCTCTCTCAGGATCCTCTCAGCCAGCAGGAAGTAGGTGGCAGTGATGTGGTTGTACTTGTTGGTCTCCAGGGCTCTGGAACAAACACCATGGACAGAACATGTTAGGACAGGCTGGGAGAGAAGGCCAAGAGAGGGTTACACACCCACACACGAGAGACAAGTACGGTATGTCAACAGGCAAGTCACCGCAGAGCAAACCCAATCACGTCGGCATTCGACATATCTAAAATGTAACAAAGCAACATCACAGGTTCTAACCCTTCGTTGCCCTCTAACCCCTCTGGAGTCAATGACAGTAGGTGGCTGGTTCACGTCCCTCAACAGCCTCTGGGATTACTCTACGCTGTGCTAATGAACAATCAAGTCAAATCCTCAGCCAAGTGCTGTGGTGTGTGTGTGTGAGAATGTAAATGTCTGTCTGTCAGGTGGGAGGTGGGGGCTTCAGCGGGACAATCTCTTGAATGCCTGGGAAGTGGGGATAAATCCTCTGGCGTTTACTCAAGACTCCCTGTATCCCTCTGCTCTCTCCTCGTCATCAGTAAAGCCCTTCCTTCAGACAGGGTTAATATCCCGCTGCTCTCTCCTTATCATCAGTAAAGCCCTTCCTTCAGACAGGGTTAATATCCCTCTGCTCTCTCCTCATCATCATCAGTAAAGCCCTTCCTTCAGACAGGGTTAATATCCCTCTGCTCTCTCCTCATCATCAGTAAAGCCCTTCCTTCAGACAGGGTTAATATCCCTCTGCTCTCTCCTCATCATCAGTAAAGCCCTTCCTTCAGACAGGGTTAATATCCCTCTGCTCTCTCCTCATCATCAGTAAAGCCCTTCCTTCAGACAGGGTTAATATCCCTCTGCTCTCTCCTCATCATCATCAGTAAAGCCCTTCCTTCAGACAGGGTTAATATCCCTCTGCTCTCTCCTCATCATCAGTAAAGCCCTTCCTTCAGACAGGGTTAATATCCCTCTGCTCTCTCCTCATCATCAGTAAAGCCCTCCCTTCAGACAGGGTTAATATCCCTCTGCTCTCTCCTCATCATCAGTAAAGCCCTTCCTTCAGACAGGGTTAATATCCCTCTGCTCTCTCCTCATCATCAGTAAAGCCCTTCCTTCAGACAGGGTTAATATCTCTCTGCTCTCTCCTCATCATCAGTAAAGCCCTTCCTTCAGACAGGGTTAATATCTCTCTGCTCTCTCCTCATCATCAGTAAAGCCCTTCCTTCAGACAGGGTTAATATCCCTCTGCTCTCTCCTCATCATTAGTAAAGCCCTTCCTTCAGACAGGGTTAATATCTCTCTGCTCTCTCCTCATCGTCAGTAAAGCCCTTCCTTCAGACAGGGTTAATATCCCTCTGCTCTCTCCTCATCATCAGTAAAGCCCTTCCTTCAGACAGGGTTAATATCCCTCTGCTCTCTCCTCATCATCAGTAAAGCCCTTCCTTCAGGCAGGGTGTAATATCCCTCTGCTCTCTCCTCATCATCAGTAAAGCCCTTCCTTCAGACAGGGTTAATAAAGAAGGCCAGTGTGTGTCTGTGAAAGACGGCTGGCAGCAGGCCTGCTGCTTTAAAGTGGAGCCAGTATGTGTGTTTCAAATCACATCCATGATTCATGTTCAGGGTAGGAGGCTAAGGGAGGGCTGCTGTTGGGTTCACATGCTACAGTTCAACACTCTGGTCTCTTATCTGCTGACTGAGTCCCCTCAGATGTTCAGGTTCAGTTATATGCGTTAGTAGTACTGATGTCAGTGGTGAGCGTGACACAGAAACAGGTTTGGTGGGTTGCAGAACCCGCAATATGAAAAGGACAAATGAAGAGCAGACTAAGGAACATCATTCATGCCTCCACAGCAAATGGCACAGTCGGTCAAGGCAAAATGCATTCTGTCAAATACCTCGTCACTTGCACAAGATTAACGGCCATCTGCAATTGTGTGTGTGTGTAGGTTAGGTCTGTGGCGGTCATTCAATTTTGTCATCTGGTGATTGTCATGCAAATAACTGTTGGTCTCATGGTAACTTACCGTTAATTAACATAAACATGTTTAGCTGAATAAAATAGAAAGGATATTTTCTCCAAACCTTTCCAAGGGTGTGTGCTCATGCTGCTGTTCTGTGTTGAGCGGTCAACAAAGAAACTGGTCCTGCTATGTGCTTCATTTAGAGTTATTTATGAGACTTTAGCTGTGATATAAAACATCTAAACATAGAGCCTAATGTTGGTACATTTTAAAGACTACATGATGCGACTAAGGATTTGAAAAAAGTTGCATGAAAGGCATGAACTCTGTTCTGTTTCTTGCACAGGCTGCACACACTTCATCAGTCTCTCATTCACAATTTTACAAGCTCTTGATAATATTCTCACCCATCAGACTATTCTCAATTTAATCAGGTCTTTACATACAGCCTACTAATATTCTTTTTGATTTGGAATGGCACACAAAAAACCTAAATGAAATCCGTAGCCTGCACTGGAACAGTGGAATGGAGGTTAGGTGTGGCGCGTCCATAAGGCTCGGGGAAGCTTTCTCTAAAGTAAATAAAATGGCCAAAACTACATAGCCTAATTAGCCTTACCTCGTCTATACAGAAATAAATCAAATCATTCAAAATAGGCTACTGTCACACTGCTTTGCTTTATCTTGGCCAAGTCGTAGTTGTAAATGAGAACTTGTTCTCAACTGGCCTACCTGATAAAGGTATAAAAAAAAATCATGATTTGGCCAAAGAGGATCATTAGCTAAAAAATAAAAAGATGGATTGTTCTAAATCGCATTACCTACAGTTGGAAGGAAAGGCAGCGTGTGCAATTTGGGCAGATTATTGTTGAGTTGCGACTGTCTGAAAAGTAGAGAGGCCAAGCCAGACATATCGCAACATTCAAAATACAATCGCGGGAAAACAGATTGGAAAACAAATTGTTGTTGCTGTAAAGAGAAGACGAGGAAAATACTCATTTGTCCTTTAGTTATCACATCCTCAACTTAACTGAGCGAACAACAGTAGAGCCTATTCTATTGGCACCAGCAGAGACAGAGCAATATGTCTGGTGAGTGCACATTGTGCAGATTGACTATTTATCATTGTCGGGTCAGTGCTACTTTAAAGTTAGTTATCGGACAACAGTTTCCTGCTCCACTTTAGATGGACGTCATATTCTATTTGTCTCCCCTGATAGTAGGATCATTATATGGACAACGACGTTTTAATGGATTGTTCCTCAGTGTCAGCAGAATAGGCTACTCTGTAATTTGTCATTAAAAACTATTCTGCTAATGTCTCCAGTCATATAAAGTGTAATAAAACTGCATAAAATGCGTTTATAAAAGACCACATTTTTCCCATACAAAGAATAAACCTATCTGATAGAGCCTAGGTCTACTCTACACTATATGCACTCAGCCATGCATTTAACCTGTCTTTTTGGCAAACAGTGATGGAGTTATATTATATTATTAGCCCATGACTGTCCACTCATCACATTATGAATAATAGGCCTCTTACATAAGTCTGCAAATGCAATGATGCTTTATTATAAAGGTGCACTTTTATGGTGAAAATGTGCTACTCACACCACGCCTATGTATACCAGGTAGACTACATCGGTTGGAAAGAGGATTAATGTGCTACTCACACCACTCCTATGTATACCAGGTAGACTACATCGGTTGGAAAGAGGATTAATGTGCTACTCACACCACTCCTATGTATACCAGGTAGACTACATCGGTTGGAAAGAGGATTAATGTGCTACTCACACCACTCCTATGTATACCAGGTAGACTACACCGGTTGGAAAGAGGATTAATGTACTACTCACACCACTCCTATGTATACCAGGTAGACTACACCGGTTGGAAAGAGGATTAATGTGCTACTCACACCACTCCTATGTATACCAGGTAGACTACACCGGTTGGAAAGAGGATTAATGTACTACTCACACCACGCCTATGTATACCAGGTAGACTACACCGGTTGGAAAGAGGATTAATGTGCTACTCACACCACTCCTATGTATACCAGGTAGACTACACCGGTTGGAAAGAGGATTAATGTGCTACTCACACCACGCCTATGTATACCAGGTAGACTACATCGGTTGGAAAGAGGATTAATGTGCTACTCACACCACTCCTATGTATACCAGGTAGACTACACCGGTTGGAAAGAGGATTAATGTGCTACTCACACCACTCCTATGTATACCAGGTAGACTACACCGGTTGGAAAGAGGATTAATGTGCTACTCACACCACTCCTATGTATACCAGGTAGACTACACCGGTTGGAAAGAGGATTAATGTACTACTCACACCATGCCTATGTATACCAGGTAGACTACACCGGTTGGAAAGAGGATTAATGTGCTACTCACACCACTCCTATGTATACCAGGTAGACTACACCGGTTGGAAAGAGGATTAATGTGCTACTCACACCACGCCTATGTATACCAGGTAGACTACACCGGTTGGAAAGAGGATTAATGTGCTACTCACACCACTCCTATGTATACCAGGTAGACTACACCGGTTGGAAAGAGGATTAATGTGCTACTCACACCACGCCTATGTATACCAGGTAGACTACACCGGTTGGAAAGAGGATCAATGTGCTACTCACACCAAGCCTATGTATACCAGGTAGACTACACCGGTTGGAAAGAGGATTAATGTGCTACTCACACCACGCCTATGTATACCAGGTAGACTACACCGGTTGGAAAGAGGATTAATGTGCTACTCACACCAAGCCTATGTATACCAGGTAGACTACACCGGTTGGAAAGAGGATTAATGTGCTACTCACACCAAGCCTATGTATACCAGGTAGACTACACCGGTTGGAAAGAGGATTAATGTGCTACTCACACAACACCTATGTATACCAGGTAGACTACACCGGTTGGAAAGAGGATTAATGTGCTACTCACACCAAGCCTATGTATACCAGGTAGACTACACCGGTTGGAAAGAGGATTAATGTGCTACTCACACAACACCTATGTATACCAGGTAGACTACACCGGTTGGAAAGAGGATTAATGTGCTACTCACACCAAGCCTATGTATACCAGGTAGACTACACCGGTTGGAAAGAGGATTAATGTACTACTCACACCACTCCTATGTATACCAGGTAGACTACACCGGTTGGAAAGAGGATTAATGTGCTACTCACACCACTCCTATGTATACCAGGTAGACTACACCAGTTGGAAAGAGGATGAATGTGCTACTCACACCACTCCTATGTATACCAGGTAGACTACACCGGTTGGAAAGAGGATTAATGTGCTACTCACACCACGCCTATGTATACCAGGTAGACTACACCAGTTGGAAAGAGCATTAATGTGCTACTCACACCACGCCTATGTATACCAGGTAGACTACACCGGTTGGAAAGAGGATTAATGTGCTACTCACACCACCCCTATGTATACCAGGTAGACTACACCAGTTGGAAAGAGCATTAATGTGCTACTCACACCACGCCTATGTATACCAGGTAGACTACACCGGTTGGAAAGAGGATGAATGTGCTACTCACACCACTCCTATGTATACCAGGTAGACTACACCGGTTGGAAAGAGGATTAATGTGCTACTCACACCACTCCTATGTATACCAGGTAGACTACACCGGTTGGAAAGAGGATTAATGTGCTACTCACACCACTCCTGTGTATACCAGGTAGACTACACCGGTTGGAAAGAGGATTAATGTGCTACTCACACCAAGCCTATGTATACCAGGTAGACTACACCGGTTGGAAAGAGGATCAATGTGCTACTCACACCACTCCTATGTATACCAGGTAGACTACACCGGTTGGAAAGAGGATTAATGTGCTACTCACACCACGCCTATGTATACCACGTAGACTACACCGGTTGGAAAGAGGATTAATGTGCTACTCACACCACGCCTATGTATACCAGGTAGACTACACCGGTTGGAAAGAGGATCAATGTGCTACTCACACCACTCCTATGTATACCAGGTAGACTACACCAGTTGGAAAGAGGATTAATGTACTACTCACACCACGCCTATGTATACCAGGTAGACTACACCGGTTGGAAAGAGGATTAATGTGCTACTCACACCACGCCTATGTATACCAGGTAGACTACACCGGTTGGAAAGAGGATCAATGTGCTACTCACACCAAGCCTATGTATACCAGGTAGACTACACCAGTTGGAAAGAGGATTAATGTGCTACTCACACCACGCCTATGTATACCAGGTAGACTACACCGGTTGGAAAGAGGATCAATGTGCTACTCACACCACGCCTATGTATACCAGGTAGACTACACCGGTTGGAAAGAGGATTAATGTACTACTCACACCACTCCTATGTATACCAGGTAGACTACACCGGTTGGAAAGAGGATTAATGTGCTACTCACACCACGCCTATGTATACCAGGTAGACTACACCGGTTGGAAAGAGGATTAATGTACTACTCACACCATGCCTATGTATACCAGGTAGACTACACCGGTTGGAAAGAGGATTAATGTACTACTCACACCAAGCCTATGTATACCAGGTAGACTACACCGGTTGGAAAGAGGATTAATGTGCTACTCACACCAAGCCTATGTATACCAGGTAGACTACACCGGTTGGAAAGAGGATTAATGTACTTCATTTTAAGAACTGAGCAATAAACCTAGCAGCAGGAGAAAGCTGGGATCTTCTTTTAAATAGTGGCCAAAACTGTTTTGCCAAAACTGTTTTCACACACAAGATTGCGCAATGACTGAGCTTATAAGAACATGTTTCACTAGGTTCTGTGCTCTGTAGGCTCTGTGCTCTGTAGGCTCTGTAGGCTCTGTAGGCTCTGTAGGCTCTGTAGGCTCTGTAGGCTCTGTACTCTGTACTCTGTACTCTGTACTCTGTACTCTGTAGGCTCTGCAGGCTCTGCAGGCTCTGTAGGCCGTAGTGCTCACCAACCGTGTTGCAGGGCTCCTATAGAATAGGCTATGTGCTCACCAACCGTGTTGCAGGGCTCCTATAGAATAGGCTATGTGCTCACCAACCGTGTTGCAGGGCTCCTATAGACTAGGCTTAGAGTTATTTCTACGTTAGTTGTGATAAAAGCTTTATCAAAACATATGGGATTTGAAAAAGTTGCAAAAAGGCATGTGCTATTTCTTGCCTTAGACGGCACCCACTGGGTATCATTCACAAGTGATAATATTGTCACCCATTAGACTATTCTCAATTGAATCTTGTCTTTACATATTTTAAATAATATAAGTAGGAAATTCATTCAGATTTAGAATGGACCATTATCATGCACCTGTCTAAAGACGGGGGGGAAAATACATGTCATCACATCAATAGTGAATGGAGGATGCTTTTCCCACGGTCCATTTTCATGCGAGCCAGGTAGGCTACTCCTGTTGTAAAGAGAAGCAATGTGCTTAATATCAGGGAAGTTGAGAATTAAATATAGTAAGCCTATAGAAAGCTGATGGGATCCTCTTAAGAGGCCATTAAATCTCAATTTGAATAGCCTATAGAAATGTCGCGCAACACGAGCTCATGATTTTCTATTGCATTTGCATTGATGTCAGAGTGGATAGAGGGACAATAGAACCCTGAGTACCAGGCCATTTGGACCTGATGGAGGGACCGTAGAGCCCTGAGTACCAGGCCATTAGGACCTGGATCGACCGTAGAGCCCTGAGTACCAGGCCATTAGGACCTGGAGGGACCGTAGAGCCCTGAGTACCAGGCCATTAGGACCTGGAGGGACCGTAGAGCCCTGAGTACCAGGCCATTAGGACCTGATGGAGGGACCGTAGAGCCCTGAGTACCAGGCCATTAGGACCTGATGGAGGGACCGTAGAGCCCTGAGTACCAGGCCATTAGGACCTGGATCGACCGTAGAGCCCTGAGTACCAGGCCATTAGGACCTGGAGGGACCGTAGAGCCCTGAGTACCAGGCCATTAGGACCTGGAGGGACCGTAGAGCCCTGAGTACCAGGCCATTAGGACCTGATGGAGGGACCGTAGAGCCCTGAGTACCAGGCCATTAGGACCTGATGGAGGGACCGTAGAGCCCCGAGTACCAGGCCATTAGGACCTGGAGGGACCGTAGAGCCCTGAGTACCAGGCCATTAGGACCTGGAGGGACCGTAGAGCCCTGAGTATCAGGCCATTAGGACCTGGAGGGACCGTATAACCCTGAGTACCAGGCCATTAGGACCTGGAGGGACCATAGAGCCCTGAGTATCAGGCCATTAGGACCTGATGGAGGGACCGTAGAGCCCTGAGTATCAGGCCATTAGGACCTGATGGAGGGACCGTAGAGCCCTGAGTATCAGGCCATTAGGACCTGATGGAGGGACCGTAGAGCCCTGAGTATCAGGCCATTAGGACCTGATGGAGGGACCGTAGAGCCCTGAGTACCAGGCCATTAGGACCTGGAGGGACTGTAGAGCCCTGAGTACCAGGCCATTAGGACCTGATGGAGGGACTGTAGAGCCCTGAGTATCAGGCCATTAGCAAGTTTGGTAGGCTACTAATGACCATCAACAGCATCAGAGCACAGTTTTAGAAAAGCCTAGTTCCTGAGACTCAACGGTCATGTGGAATTCACGACTTGTGACCGTCGGTGTGGTGGTAATACGATCACCATAACAGCCCTAGTATAGGTACATGTTTGTATACCTATACATAAAGAAAGAAACGGCCCTTTTCAGGACCCTGTCTTTCAAAGATAATTCGTAAAAATCCAAATAACTTTACAGGATCTTCATTGTAAAGGGTTTAAACCCTGTTTCCCATGCTTGTTCAATGAACCATAAACAATTAATGAACATGCACCTGTGGAACGGTCGTTAAGACACTAACAGCTTACAGACTGTAGGCAATTAAGGTCACAGTTATGAAAACTTAGGACACTAAAGAGGCCTTTCTATGGACTCTGAAAAACACCAAAAGAAAGATGCCCAGGGTCCCTGCTCATCTGCGTGAAAGTGCCTTAGGCATGCTGCTAGGAGGCATGAGGACTGCAGATGTGGCCAGGGCAATAAATTGCAATGTCCGTACTGTGAGACACCTAAGACAGGACTGGCAAAAAGTGCTCTTCACTGACGAGTCGCGGTTTTGTCTCACCAAGGGTGATGGTTGGATTCTGGTTTTATTGTCAAAGGAATGAGCATTACACCGAGGCCTGTACTCTGGAGCGGGATCGATTTGGAGGTGGAGGGTCCATCATGGTCTGTCACAGCATCATCGGACTGAGCTTGTTGTCATTGCCTGCAATCTCAACGCTGTGCGTTACAGGGAAGCCATCCTCCTCCCTCATGTGGTACCCTTCCTGACATGACCCTCCAGCATGACAATGCCACCAGCCATACTGCTTGTTCTGTGCGTAATTTCCTGCAAGACTGGAATGTCAGTGTTCTGCCATGGCCAGCGAAGAGCCCGGATCTCAATCCCATTGAGCACGTCTGGGACCTGTTGGATCAGAGGGTGAGGGCTAGGGCCATTTCCCCCCAGAAATGTCTGGGAACTTGCAGGTGCCTTGGTGGAAGAGTGGGGTAACGTCTCACAGCAAGAACTGGACCCCCCTTTTGACCCCCCCTTTGTTCAGGGACACATTATTCAATTTATGTTCAGTTTATATCTCAGTTGTTGAATCTTGTTATGCTCTTACAAATATTTCCATATATTAAGTTTGCTGACAATAAAAGCAGTTGACAGTGAGGACATTTCTTTTTTTGCTGAGTTTATGTCTATGTATGTGTGTTGACTTACTCTACTATGGGCTCTCGGTCTGCGATGTCCCCCAGCACCATGCGCTGTATGATCCCGTTGTGCTCATCCTCAGACAGGCTCTTATGAGACACCAGGGGGGTGTTGAACTTGGTGGCTGGGGACGGGTCCACCCCCTGCAGCCAGGCATGGCTCTCTATCTCCTCCAGAGACGCACGGCCCTTTGGGTCCCGCTGCAGCATCCGGCCTACCAGACTAGAGAGAGAAAAAACTACTCATTGTTTTTGTCATCACTGATTGAAATTGCTCTTATAGGTTTGCTCTGGTAATGTAAGATGTTTTATCATGCCAATAAAGCTCATTGAATTGCACTGAGAGAGAGAGAAACAGAGGCAAAAAGAGAGGCAGAAAAGAGAGGGCACCATGTTAGTCACATTGCAAATGACCACAGCATCCCCTGTGTTGGCACAACTACCATATAACCAACAGTTATGGATGAAGACAGTTTACAAAACATTCAGGACACCTTCCTAAAATTGAGATTTACCAACCCCCCCACCCCCCCAAAAAAAGTATTTAGTCAGCCACCAATTGTGCAAGTTCTCCCACTTAAAAAGATGAGAGGCCTGTAATTTTCATCATAGGTACACTTCAACTATGACAGACAAAATGAGAAGAAAAAAATCCAGAAAATCACATTGTAGGATTTTTAATGAATTTATTTGCAAATTATGGTGGAAAATAAGTATTTGGTCAATAACAAAAGTTTATCTCAATACTTTGTTATATACCCTTTGTTGGCAACATTTTCTGTAAGTCTTCACAAGGTTTTCACACACTGTTGCTGGTATTTTGGCCCATTCCTCCATGCAGATCTCCTCTAGAGCAGTGATGTTTTGGGGCTGTTGCTGGGCAACACGGACTTTCAACTCCCTCCAAAGATTTTCTATGGGGTTGAGATCTGGAGACTGGCTAGGCCACTCCAAGACCTTGAAATGCTTCTTACGAAGCCACTCCTTCATTGCCCGGGCGGTGTGTTTGGGATCATTGTCATGCTGAAAGACCCAGCCACGTTTCATCTTCAATGCCCTTGCTGATGGAAGGAGGTTTTCACTAAAAATCTCACAATACATGGCCCAATTCATTCTTTCCTTTACACGGATCAGTCGTCCTGGTCCCTTTGCAGAAAAACAGCCCCAAAGCATGATGTTTCCACCCCCATGCTTCACAGTAGGTATGGTGTTCTTTGGATGCAACTCATCATTCTTTGTCCTCCAAACACAACGAGTTGAGTTTTTACCAAAAAGTTATATTTTGGTTTCATCTGACCATATGACATTCTCCAAATCTTCTTCTGGATCATCCAAATGCTCTCTAGCAAACTTCAGACGGGCCTGGACATGTACTGGCTTAAGCAGGGGGACACGTCTGGCACTGCAGGATTTGAGTCCCTGGCGGCGTAGTGTGTTACTGATGGTAGGGCTTTGTTACTTTGGTCCCAGCTCTCTGCAGGTCATTCACTAGGTCCCCCCGTATGGTTCTGGGATTTTTGCTCACCGTTCTTGTCATCATTTTGACCCCACGGGGTGAGATCTTGCGTGGAGCCCCAGATCAAGGGAGATTATCAGTGGTCTTGTATGTCTTCCATTTCCTAATAATTGCTCCCACAGTTGATTTCTTCAAACCAAGCTGCTTACCTATTGCAAATTCAGTCTTCCCAGCCTGGTGCAGGTTTACAATTTTGTTTCTGGTGTCCTTTGACAGCTCTTTGGTCTTGGCCATAGTGGAGTTTGGAGTGTGACTGTTTGAGGTTGTGGACAGGTGTCTTTTATACTGATAACAAGTTCAAACAGGTGCCATTAATACAGGTAACGAGTAGAGGACAGAAGAACTTAAAGAAGTTACAGGTCTGTGAGAGCCAGAAATCTAGCTTGTTTGTAGGTGACCAAATACTTATTTTCCACGACAATTTGCAAATAAATTAATTAAAAATCCAGGATTTCTTTTTCTCATTTTGCCTGTCATAGTTGAAGTGTACCTATGATGAAAATTACAGGCCTCTCATCTTTTTAAGTGGGAGAACTTGCACAATTGGTGGCTGACTAAATACTTTTTTGCCCCACTGTATAAATGTATGCATGACTGTAGGTCGCTTTTGATGAAAGCGTCTGCCAAATGACATATTGTACAGTGGACAATGACCATGTAATCAACACAACATCCTGTCTCTGCCCCTTCCTTTCTCTTAGATGCTGGAAAACCAAAAGACTGTCAGAACGAGACCTAAAACAGCAGTTTAAGCTACAGCCTACACACA
>NC_143023.1:12757500-12765000 GCF_057628025.1 Oncorhynchus mykiss
TTCTAAAAAACTGTTTTCGCTTTGTCAATATGGGGTATTGTGTGTAGGTTGATGAGTATCTGTATTTTTTAAAATATTTAAAAAAAATAAGGCTGTAACGTAACAAAATGTGGAAAAAGGAATGGGGTCTGAATACTTTCCGAATGCACTGTATGTACAGTAACAGTGTGGCAGTTGTACTAAACTCCTAAGGCATAACATTTGTCATAGAATCAACGTGCATCATTCATTAAACTGACATGTGAACAGATAAAGAGGTAAGCTTAGATAGCTTCTGTTTCACTTCTTTTTTCTTGTACATAGTATTAGACATAATGATTATGGCTCTAGATTGCAGGAACAAGCTGTTTCAGTTGTTCGAAAAATACTAAATCCTCAGAATTCCAGAGGGGGGCTGGCCAGTCCCACACACACACACAGTCTTCATCCTCACATACCTCTAAAATAATGGCTGCATGACGCCACTGTTCGTGTGTGTGTGTGTGTGTGTGTGTGTGTGTGTGTCTAGGTTTCACATGGATCATGGATGAATACACTGACCTCTGACCCTCATTTGGCCATTAGCTATGCTGAACATTCATCTATGATACACATTCACTGCAGTGACAATTCCAGGACAGCCTCCTACATCCATGGTTGTGTCAAGTGTCAGAACCGTGGCATTGTAACGTCTGTTTAATAAATGTGTGTTCAATTAATGCTCTTGTATTATACAGTTTGTGATAAGGAGGTTAACCTGCGCTAACATTAACAGCATCTTGTGAAAAGTCCCATTGGAGGGGAAGACATTTTATTATCCATTAAAACTAGAGGCATATTAACTCCACAGGGAATCATTCACTATCACTGCTTCTGAAACCCACACACACATCCACCCACACATCCACCCACACATCCACCCACACCCCTAACACACATCCACCCACACCCCTAACACACATCCACCTACACATCCACCCACACCCCTAACACATATCCACCCACACATCCACCCACACCCCTAACACACATCCACCCACACATCCACCCACACATCCACCCACACCCCTAACACATATCCACCCACACATCCACCCAAATCCACCCACACCCCATAACACACATCCACCCACCCACACCCCTAACACATATCCATCCACACCCCTAATAAACATCCACCCACCCACACCCCTAACACATATCCATCCACACCCCTAACACATATCCACCCACACCCCTAACACATATCCATCCACACCCCTAACACATATCCATCCACACCCCTAACACATATCCATCCACACCCCTAACACATATCCATCCACACCCCTAACACACATCCATCCACACCCCTAACACACATCCACCCACACCCCTAACACATATCCATCCACACCCCTAACACACATCCACCCACACCCCTAACACACATCCACCCACACCCCTAACACATATCCATCCACACCCCTAACACATATCCATCCACTCCCCTAACACATATCCATCCACACCCCTAACACATATCCATCCACACCCCACACACACTCGGTCATGCTTAAGTGGATATTATGGAATGGAAATCTGACACTGGATTAAAGGGATCAGAAGGACTTTGACACATGCTTGTCAGCCATCCGCATCTCTCTCCACAGCAACCCCACTTTCCCTCCTTAAGTAACCATGAATACTGCAAGGACAAGAGGGTCATTCCCCTTTAAAGGCCCTGTCTCTCAGCTCCATCCAGATACCCCACCAGGTAGACGGTGAGACTCCTCATTGGGCTTGGCAAGGAGGGCTAAATTGGTGTCTTTTCTACATGACTCTCTTTTCCTCTGGTGAAAGGCTCAACCAATTGGGTAGCTGTCCAATTAACAATAAGTGATATTCAGGGGGCAGAGAGGTTGAAGGGGAGGGCGGGACTTTCATCCAAAACCATTAGCTTCCCTCATTAACTAGACAGAACTAGAAGAGCTGGGTCATATGGAATCTCTGCTTCGATATCAGAACACTGACATCATCTACTGTATGGATTCTAGATATTCTCAACTCAAGTGTGCAGTTGAAATTACTAAAGAACTTCAAAGAACTTATCACATTTCAATAAGATGATGACTGAGACCCAAAGGAAGAGATAGGCCTACCACCCTCCTTTCTAAGCATTTACATACTGTCACAATGTGTTAGTTTAGCTGACCGTTCTATTTCACAGATTTGTATAATTTAGCATTACTTTTAGATAGCCCTGGCTGGCAAAGGTCTTCGTTTTGTGTAAGGAGGGTATGGATGAATATTATCTGTCCATTGATGGTTGTTGGGAACAATGCTCTTTGCTGCTCGCTGATGTGTCTGTACTTTCCAGCAATAACACCGTTGGGTCCAATAGTCACCATTACTAGCCGTGCTTCAAATATAGCGTTCCCTGACGTTCTAAATGAGCTACCCCTATGATTCTACATTATGGTCTACTATTATGATGCTACCATTATGGTCTACTATTATGATGCTACCATTATGGTCTACCATTATGATGCTACTATTATGATGCTACATTATGGTCTACTATTATGATGCTACCATTATGGTCTACTATTATGATGCTACCATTATGGTCTACTATTATGATGCTACCATTATGATGCTACCATTATGGTCTACTATCATGGTGCTACTATTATGATGTTACTATTATGATGTTACTATTATGATGTTACTATTATGATGTTACTATTATGATGTTACTATTATGATGCTACTATTATGATGCTACTATTATGATGTTACTATTATGATGCTACCATTATGGTCTATCATTATGATGCTACCATTATGATCTACTATTATGATGCTACTATTATGATGTTACTATTATGATGTTACTATTATGATGTTACGATTATGATGTTACTATTATGATGTTACTATTATGATGCTACCATTATGGTCTACCATTATGATGCTACCATTATGATCTACAATTATGATGTTACTATTATGATGTTACTATTATGATGTTACTATTATGATGTTACTATTATGATGTTACTATTATGATGCTACCATTATGGTCTACCATTATGATGTTACTATTACGATGTTACTATTATGATGTTACTATTATGATGTTACTATTATGTGCTACTATTATGGTGCTAGTGGGCAAGACAGTATAGGACTCACCATGTCCCACTGGATGACCAATCCCAACAGACAAACAGGAAGCTCTTTCCCTGAAACCACTAGTTGTTAAGCAGTGGCTCTGTATAATTTTAATATTTATTTCAAAAAGGTTTGCTGATACCGTGGGTGCAGTTAATATTGGTAGCAATATGGTCAGACAGTTTCTTAGCCTTCAACGTTTAAATGTGAATGATCTCTTTAGCTCCATGTCATTTCCTGCCCTGGGGTTAATTGCTGTTGGCCCCACCAACACACATCCAACCCTACAGTGACCTCATCACTCATACCCCTAAAGAGCACCACCGTGGCAACTGGGGCTGATTGAAATCTTGGGATGGAGAGGAGAGGTGTGATTGGTAACATGGAGGGATTGGGACAAGAAGTAGGTGGGAGGGAGTTGGGGGTGGGGGCATCGACAGCTTAACCTCCTCCCACCTCCGCACCACCCTCTCTATCTCCTTGACTGGAGAGGAGGGAATGAAGAATAGAGGGAAGGAGAGAGAGAAAGAGAGAGAGAGAGAGAGACTCAGTGCCCCTAAACACAATGAGACACTGCTGCAGCTCATTGTTGGTGCCTAAATGTTTAATGAGAAAGTCTTATTTGTTTAGAGCAGGCCCTTCAGGCGCTCATTAGACTAACTGTAGTTTAATGATTTAGTAATGCCAGGGAGTTAGAAAGGGGGGAAAAGGCAATAATACACACACACACAAACAAGCACACACACGAGGCAATAAAGGCAAAAAGGGGAAGATGCCGACCATGTGAGACAGAAGGAGGGGGGCTGAAAGAGAACACGAGAGGGAGGAAAGAGGAGGAGTTATAAAGGTGGTGGGGGCGGGGCGTTTGAGAGTCTCTCTCTTTCCACTCCCCTGGTCTAATAGACGTCCCCCGTCTTGGTCCTGTATGATCAGGCCAAGCCACAAATGACTCGTCTAGAGAGCACTCAAACTCAACTCTGAACCTCGATGCCAGTTCATTTTTACATTGTTCCCCTCTAATCAGGGACTGATTGACTGGAGAGGAGGAAATGAAAAATAGAGGGAAGGAGAGAGAGACCAATCAGGGACTGATTTAGACCTGGGACACCAGGTGGGTGGTATTAATTATCAAGTAGAACAGAAAACCAGGGATAAGAGTTGAATACCCCTGCTATAGAGAATCCCCTTCCTCCTTAGTCTAGCACTCCCTCCTGACTCTAGTAGACAAACCCCTCATAGGATTGAGGCCATGGTGCTGAAATCAGTATTGCTCACCTGCCAGTCAGTCCACTACTGTGGCAAAAGTGCACAATCAGGACCCCTGGGCTGGCGAGAAGACATAGAGCCAAGCACATACATACATACATACAATCAATCAGACACACACGTCTATACCTTTAGAGGCCGGTCATGGTCTCCACTGCAGAGGGAATTCAGGGAAGTCTTGAAGGTTTTCCACACCGGGTTAAGGTTGTTCATAACAGTCTGTGAGTGAAACAGGAAAGAGAAATGGAAATAAGCTAAAGCAATTGGATGGATCTGTTTGAACAAAACGACTGCTGGTTTTACCTCTGTTCTGTGCACAAGCTGTAGCGTGTCGTCATCGTTCATCCTGAAGATTTCCAGGAAAGGGTCTGATTTGCTAAAAAAGTCCTGCACAGAGAGATACATGGTGGGCTTTCAGAAATACATCAACTACCATCTTAATGCCATGCTGAGGGATTGCAATATTTCCCTCCCAACCGCTTTGGCCCTAAAACTGTGAAAGTGGTCAATAAAATACCTAACGTTGTTGTGCGGAAGATGGTTGCCATGTTGTCCAAATTCATGCATTTATCAAAGTCAACAACACACTGAGGTCCTCTACAAACGCTCCTGTATGTGTATAGGTAATCTACATGGAATATATATTACACATAGGATATACTGTACTGACATCTAACTAACTCTCTGCCACTATATCTCTTCCTGTGAGGCTGGTCTTTCTCCTTCCTGTTCATTGATTCATAGAGCTGAGCTGTGATGCAATCTGTAGGAGGGTTATCTCTGGTAACTCCCTAGACGGGTGCCAAAACTCCTGAACAGCTAAATTAGCTGAAGAAATACTGTACCTCATACAATACTCCAGACCCTGAGGTTGTAACTCGTTACAGTATACAGCTAAGACGCCTTTCAAATTGTCTTGGTACTTTGACTTATCTAATAAGAGCAGCACTGGGAAGTAGAAAATCACAGATTGTTCTCAACACTTTTGAACAACAAGTAGAAATGTCAAATTGCAGATTGCATTTCTTCAACAAGCAGGACGCACAGGATGTACTTCAAAATCCCGGTCATTGGAAAGAGAAAGAGACGCAGGTATAGAGGACATAGGGAGAGGTGCCTTGTAAGGATCCGCCAACGGCGAGTGGGAAATCTGCCCTCACCATCAGTATTACTTGCCAACGTACAATCATTGAACAATAAATTAGACGATGATTAGACGTACGATCACGATCACATTAGACGTACGATCACAAATATCCTACCAACAGGACATCAAAAACTGTAATATCTTATGTTTCACCAAATCGTGGCTGAATGACGACATGGATAACATTCAGCTGGTTGTAACGCCCGGGGTGTAGTGGGAAAGAAGTCAGGCGCAGGAAGCAGAGAGTTCAGTGTAGCGCTACTTTTTAATGCACCACAACAGTGAACAGACGCCATCCCTAACAAATGCCCCAAACACGGGGGACTTAAACAGTCCAGCAAAATCCAAACACATGGACCACCGTGACATACAGCCGTGTACACAGGTACACTGAAAATAATCCTGCACAACCAGCAGGCGGGCCGGCTGGTAAATAAAGCCCAACCAATTAACCTAAACTAAACACAGGTGCAACCAAAAAACAGAAAAGGGGGAAAAGGGATCAGTGGCAGCTAGTAGGCCGGTGACGACGACCGCCAAGCGCCACCCGAACAGGAAGGGGAGCCACCTTCGGTAGGTGGGATATACGCTGCACTGGCTAGATAGAACAGCACACTCCGAAGACGAGGGTGGTCTGTGTATATTAGTAAACAACAGCTGGTGCACGAAATCTAAGGAAGTCTCTATATTTTGCTCGCCTGAAGTGGAGTATCTCATGATAGTGTTCATCTATATTTTGTGTGGCTGTTTATTTACCACCACAGACGGATGCTGGCACTAAGACTGCACTCAGTCAGCTGTATAAGGTAATAAGAAAACAGGAAACTGCTCACCCAGAAGCTTCTAGTGGCCGGGGACTTAAATGCAGGGAAACATTAATCCATTTTAACTCATTTCTATCAGCATGTTATATGTCAACCAGAGGGGGAAAAAATTCTAGATCACCTTTACTCCACACACAGAGACGCGTACAAAGCTCTCCCTCGCCCTCCTTTGGCAAATTTGACCATAATTCTATCCTCCTGATCCCTGCCGACAAGCAAAAACTAAAGCAGGAAGCACCAGTGACTCGGTCTATTAAAAAAGCAGCCAGATAAAGCAGATGCTAAACTACAGGACTGTTTTGCTATCACAGACTGGAACATGTTCCGGGATTCTTCCAATGGCATTGAGGAGTACACCACATCAGTCACTGGCTTTATCAAAAAGTGCATTGAGGAAGTCGTCTCCACAGTGAAAGTGCATACATAGCCCAACCAGAAGCCATGGATTACAGACAACATTCCCACTGAGCTAAAGGGTAGGTGCGGAACTATAACCTGGAAGCTTATAAGAAATCCTGCTACGACGAACCATCAGACAGGTAAAGCGCCAATAAAGGACTAAAATTGAATCGTACTACACTGGCTCCGATGCTCATCGGGTGTGGCAGGGCCTGCAAACTATTACAGACTACAAATGGAAGCACAGCCGCGAGCTGTCCAGTGACACGAACCTACCAGACGAGCTAAATCACTTCTATGCTCGCTTCGAGGCAAGCAACACTGAGGCAACACTGAGGTAGCCGATGTGAGTAAGGCCGCTGGCAAGGCATGTGTTGACCAACTGGCAGGTGTCTTCACTGACATTTTCAACATGTCCCTGATTGAGTCTGTAATACCAACATGTTTCAAGCAGACCACCATAGTCTCTGTGCCCAAGAACACGAAGGCAACCTGCCTAAATGACCACAGACCCGTAGCACTCAAGTCCGTAGCCGTGAGTGCTAGGCTGGTAATGGCTCACATTAACACCATTATCCCAGAAACCCTAGACCCACTCCGATTTGCATAACGCTCAAAAAGATCCACAGATGATGCAATCTCTATTGTACTCCACATTGCCCTTTCCCACCTGGACAAAATAAACACCTACGTGAGAATACTATTCATTGACTACAGCTCAGCGTTCAA